>NC_067495.1:30515806-30633306 GCF_947179515.1 Apodemus sylvaticus
TTTTGCTATGGATGGTCATATCTCTAACAAAGTATAAGGGGATTTAGACTTTTTCTTCCCAGAAAGATGGTACATGAGAGCAGGTGACAAAGTAACATAATTCAAGAAGTGTTTTTAGAGAAAATGGAAAAACAAGACAGCAAAAGAGAAGACAGCTGTTTGCTCGTATGGCAAAGCTGCTTTCAAAGCTTTTGCAGGTTAATGCTCCAATACCTTTGATCCCTTAACATCTGGTGGTCTCTACATGTCAGCATTAGTTTGAAAAATTGATCTGTTTGTGTTTCTACAGATTTAATAAGCTAATAAATCAAGATAATGCTGATAACAAAGCACAGATTCAAAATGTTTAGCAATGCTGTGTCAAAAGCTTTCACACTCAGAAGGTTACTGAGATTAGCAGTAGCCTAGAAGGAAGAGTGTGTGATAAATCACTGGATTCAGAAGCAGACTTTTCTCTGATGAACTCATTTTTATTCCTGAGTACAAGTAGGGGGTAAAGGACAATCTTGTGTATCAACCTCAGAAATGCCATGTACTATATTTGAGACAAGGTCTCTCACTGACTTAGAAGTCTCCAATTCAGCTAAACTGATTGGCTACCAAGTCTCAAAGAGCTTCCTGTCTTTGCATCACCAGTCCTGAGATTATGAAAGTGTACAACCATGCCCTACATTTTTAAAGCATACTCAGAATCATAAGCAGATCCTCATGCTTGCAAAGCATGCATATTGCTGAATGAGCTATCTCCCTGGCCCCTGATGAATACTTTTATGAAATTAAAACAAGTTATAAAAAGATTTGTCTCATGTGTCTATGACTATAAAGCTGTGGCACATAATAGACAAATTAGAAGACAAACAGCATTTGCAAAGCTTACAAGTAGTAGAGACAAAGGACTGAAGTTGATTTGTACTTCCAAAAAATGTTCTGTAAAACACTAGTCCTGAAAGAAATTTTAGGGAAAAATCTGTTTGTGTATAGTTGAGAAATAGGATATTCCAAAGTTAGTCTCCATTTTGCATATAAATAATGTTAAGTGCTGGGGTGCTTTGAATATGCTTGGCCTATAGGAAGTGGCACTGTTGGGAGGTGTGGCCTTGTTGAAGGAAGTGTGTCACTGTCAGGGTGGGCTTTGAGACCCTCTCCCTAGCCATGTGGGAGTTAGTCTTTTGTCTTTGGAACAAGATGTAGAACTCTCAGTTCCTCCAGCACTATGTCTGCATAGATACTGCCATGCTTCCCGCCTTAATGATAATGGACTGAACCTCTGATCTTGCAAGTCAGCCCCAGTTAAATGTTTCCCTTTATAAAAGTTGCCCTGGCCATGATATCTGTTCACAGCAATGGAAACCCTAGCTCTGAAAAATCCCACATCAGAGATAGTAACTTCCATTGCCAAAAAAGAAAGTAAAAGAAAAATGTTAAAGGTCCCACGGGACACATAAATGAGGAAGTTGTTATTATAATGTGTGTTCCTTTTACTTTCAGATCACACACAAGAATATACTGGGTTAGAGTATATTATGTATTTTTTTAGTGTGAGTTTGTTTTAAAGGTAAACAACAACTGGGTAAAATGATAGCCAATGATTACAAAGGGAGCTGTAAGTCAGGTTTTCCTCGTTAAGCCTGAAGTATCAGTGTTGTTCCAACTTGGTAGAAATGAAATTATGTGATATGAGGAAGAACCAAAGAGTTATCAGTAGAGGTCAGGCTAGAGATCAGAGGTATACATATCTGTGTTGAGCACCAACAACACAAGACATACTCTGCTTACTACTTTGTCCAAATTTAATAAGGTATTACTGAATTTTGGAGGGAAGATTTCCTACTTCATTTACATGTGTTTTGGGTAGAACCTAGTCTATATCAACATGCAGCAAGGAAATTTTGCAAATCAACAAAACACTTCACTTTTAATCCTGAGCTTCAGTCAATGAAAGTGTTGTTGAGTTACCATACCTATGAAATACAACAGCAGGGAGCTATAGTCAGTGGAGCCTTTTCTATCTTAGCTCCACTCAAGATGCCTTCAGAAGTGAGCAGTGAGAGGCACAAACAACCAGGAACCCTATTAGTCCCCAGTGAAAGACTGAGTACAATTTCCATCTCTCTTCTCAGATATAAATGAAATGAATTTTTCTTTTGGCTCCTTTCCCTTAACACCACTGACTTGTATTTATTCTCTCATGGTCTACATGTAACAAACCTCGGAGAGCATCAATCCTATTGCGATCAAGTGCAAACAGGCCACACTCCATATTGCCATAGACATTACTTTCAATTAGTACTTCCTCTGGAAACAAGTGGAGAATGATGTATTTGGCTGCCAGGTCTGGACGCAAATGGGATTTTGCTGTAGACAGTACTGAATATGGTATCCGTATACCTCTAGCTGGGTTTCCAAGATATACTAGAAGCAAAATAGAAAAGTAGAGATTAGGTTGTACTTTTAAAAGACTCTATTAAAAAGATTAATTTTTCTGAGTTTTGGGGGTACAAGAATTTGAGAATTTAAAATAATTAAATCTTAAATTTCTAGTGTTTTGTTTTGCAGGATTTTAGCTTTTTTGATAATAAGCAAAACTTATAAGATGGGAAGATAAGGAGGTGGGAGGATCTGGAAGGACTTGGAGGAAGGGAAAGAATATGATCTATCTATCTATATATATAATTACAATGTAACTTAAAATTTAAATTATTAAAATTTTAGTAGATTATGAGGCATCATAAACATGAGACATAAATTACTGCTGGCATAATTATTTGTGCTTCCATTGTTCAAAAAAAATGACTATGTTCTGCTACCTCCTGGCACACAGTAAGTAGTAAAACTAAATTTAGTATATTATAAACAATTTTATTCAAGAGAGAGTAAATTATTTAGAACCATATCAATGGGCCTAAAGACTTAATTCTGGGAGATTAGCTTTATATCAAGGGTCAGAAAAAGGTTGATATATTTATATAGTAATTCAATTTCACAGAACCTAAGAAAATCACCCAAACTATGGAAAGTGCCATTTAAAGAAGGTAGAAAAGCTCTATAGTAGGTAAGCTCCTCCTAAAAATAAACTTTTATAAAAAGCACTAAACACAGAAAGGCATTAAGTTAGGGAGAATGAAACTGGATTTAGAAGACTGACCCATGTTCCTTCAAAAGAAATTGCATTTGTCAGTATTTTGGCTGTTATGGCTCTTGGTTATATAAAGCTCTGATTGTTTGTTGTTGCTGTTTGTTTGAATTCTTTGTCTGGTGATTTTTATTGTTTAATTCACCAACTTTCTCCAGGCACAAATTTAACATATAAAAGTTATATTATTTGTATAACAGAAAGATATATTCCCTCATAATTCCTTTTGAACATGATCCCCAGGAACAGTCTACTGAATGTTGATATGAATACCATGGTAAAGACAGTCCCAAGAACCACTCATTTACTAGCATGTTAAAAGCAGCATCCTGGGGGAGAATGTCATAGAAAGCATAGTAGCCTGTGGCTCAATTATTTACAGACCCACTTTTAATAGACACAGTATATAGAGTTGGCAGTGAAGGTACAATGCCCCAAGAAATGGCATTTGTTAAATTTTTTCTGAAACCCCTTAAGTGCCAGAAACAGAGATCAAAAACTGGAAGCTGATCCCACCTGTAGCTCCTGTCACCTGTACCATGAAACCAGATGGTGTCTCATCTAAGAGCTCTCACCACTCAAATATCATCCAAGGGTTACTCTCTGCTGGAAGAGTAAGATTCAGTTTAACATTTAAAGTGGTCAGTGTCAAACCCAAGTATCTTTATGTCATTAGCTCATGACTATAAGGAGTTTAAGTGGTTTCAATTTCTTATGAAAGTTTTCCAACAGGCATAGAAGTAAAAAAACAATACTAAAAACCTTACTAATTTAATACCAAGACCCACTAGCCAGAGAGTTTGTATTGAAAACTCACCCAATTGGTCAGGATTGATGACTGCATTATCACTGCCCTCCGGGTTAGCACCAGTAATGTGTTCAAATTCCACTCTTTCTCTTTTTATAGACTCCCTGACATCCCGAAGCCACTGAGAAGGTCCCTCACCAGCATCATTATTGTTTCTGGCACACCAGTTTGAGGCCATTGGCACACTGAAGTTTCTATTCTGAAACACAAAATCCTACCTATAAATATATATCCATATTGAGAAAGTATGTACATATGTCAGTATCTACCTAGCCCCACCACCATGATGGCAAGGAAACAATGAGCCATTTCTAAAATAGAGGGCATTATAAATAAAAGGCATCCCAATATGACCTCAAACTGTCAAGATTTGATAATTCATGGGGGAACCTAACAACTCTGTCCAACAAACTGCTAAAATTAGATGTATAGTAAATATTCCAGAAAAAAATGAACACACATGTGTCATGGGTGATTCCTATGAATGACAAATTTTGCTTAGTTTTAATATTTTATGCTTTTGTTTTTATTCTCTTCTTCTGATGGCTTTCAAATATATATATTTATATATTACCCTTAAGGAATCATTGCTTACATAAATACCTGAGTTGGAATCTACCCTTGCCAAACAGGAGAGGTAGGCTCAGACATTTGCAGCATGTTACAAAAGACTTGTGTGATCAGGTCTGATGGTATGCTCCTGTTTCCCAGTGACTTCGGAGGTCAGAGCAGTAAGATCATTGAGCCCCTGAGTTTGAACAGTTCTGGTGAGACCAGACCATAGTAAAGCAAGTCTCAGTGAACAAAAAGTACCTCCTGTGATTTTGATATGTACACAGACCACTGTTTTAAGCTAGGACCCCTCAAACTTTAGTGTACTCATAAATCATCTGGAGCTGGGGTCTTGAAAAGTGCAAATTCTACTTTTATGAGTCTGAGGTACAAGATTACATTTCTCACAAGGTTTCTGGATCACAAGGCCACTTTGAATGGCAAGGACCTGTATCTGGCTTCTTATAAAGCATACAGCAGGCACCTGGCTTTCTTCTTTTCTGAAGGCTAAGCAGATATGCAAATTACCATTTTCCAGACAGCATATTGATTTTGCATGCAAATTGTTTAGGATGCAGTTTTTGACTGCTATAAAATGCAATGTTAAAAATAAGCTGATCTGGTTTCCAACAGATGGTGCTTGAGCTATCACTGAAATCCAGTCACCAGGAAAACATAAACTCAGCTGCAAATACTCCTGGCTAAATTTCCATAAACTTACTCTAAAGGGACAGACATGACTAAATACTGTAACTAATAATAAAGTGGGATCTTTAGAGATACTGGTGAAAATTAGGAATTGCTATTAACTTAATTTACCAGGAATAGAACATATATGGCATTCTACTCAAATGGCCTATTAAAAGTTAAAAACAAATTTCTAGTGGATTTTGAAGATGGAACTCATTAGAAAGAAACCAGATTGCTATTGCCATATACTAACTACAGAGGGTATAAAATATGTATGATGTGGGCAGGGGAGACAGTACAAGAGGGAAGAAGGAAGAGAAATTGCTGTATAAGCATGAGCTCCTGAGTTCACATCTCTACCACCCACATAACAAGGCAAGCAGAGCTGTGAACACATATGTAACACTAATTCTGTGTGGTTGAAGACAGGAAGATCATTGGAGCTTACTGGATGCCAGCCTAGCTACAAATTCAGTAAGAGACTTTCTCAAATGAGTAAGGTAGAGAGAGTGATAGAGGTTACTCAGGGTCCTCCTCTGACCTCCAAGCATATACACATGCACACACCCAGACAGACAGATAGCAGACAGATACAGATATACACACACACACACACACACACACACATACACACACACACACATGGAAGAAAGTAGAAATAAGGGGAAAGAAAAATAGATCTGTAATAGTTAAATCTCAAAACATGCATTCTTTGTAACAAGTTACACCATCACTAGATGTGAATAAGTAGTGAAGGACCTGGCCTGTGCTTTCTTCTGCATAGCCTTGGCCACCACTGCTGGCACATATGGCTGGCTTTTATATGTATGAGTGACTCAGTAAGGTATTGAAAAAGACTTGCTAAATATTTTACTATGTTAACTATAATATAATATTTTATTTCTCTTGAAGTCATTTTTATAAAACATGAATATCAAGTAGTAAAACAAATAGGCACTGAAATTTGGAAAAATCACCTCTACCTACCTACATCAAGTAAAGGGCATGTGGCCTGAAAATTCTGAGTACCATGCTATAAATTCTGGAGTTGTATATAACATAGACACAAAGTGTTCTTCATTAAGGTAAAAGGTAAACTAACTTACTCTGGGTATTTCTGCTTCAGTATACAAACTCTCTATCATAAAACTAATAGCAGAAATACAGTCTTTCCAGTCTTTTCCTTGTTCGCTTAAGTCATAGTTTGGGAAAACCGTCAAGAGATATTCTGTAAACAGAGAAGAAAAATTATCCACAAAAATTAGAAAAGAAACTAGATGTTTCATTTAAAATAACAACAAAAGACCCTTTCTCTTCATGATTGGCATTCTTTTTCTCTATTTTCTCCCTTGGGTGTTTAGAAGTTCTACTTGAAGCTTTGCTGAATTATTTCTTTGTTTCATATATTTCCTGAAAACTCACCTAGGGGAAAGGGCCAATACTCAGAACTTGGTGATTTAAGAAAAAAAGTGCCAACTCTTTCAAGGTTCTAAGACCACTTATCAATATGTTAGCACTAAAAAGCAGCAGCACCCTGAAAAGGGAAAAGTTGTCACAGTAAACACAGTGACGCCATGCTGTATTTACTGATGTGTTTGTCATGTCTACCTTCCCCTAAATTATTCTGTCAGCATAAGATAGTCCTTGTACACCATTCACTCTGACAAAGACAAAGACTCCTCCAGAATAGAGCTCAAATGGTCATCCACAGGCATGTCTTCTCAGTGTAGCTGTCTGATTCTGAGGTCCCCTCAACACCACTACACTGGGAAAGATTTCTAAGTGTTGTCACATATATGTCATCTTCTAGACTCTGAGCAATATTCTATTTTATCAAATAATGATAAAAATAAGATTCCTTAGTTAACTTTACATACCTCTTATTGCTGACATTTTGTTTTGATCCATTAATATGCAACGTGAAGTACGTTCAGCAACTGAGCTTAAAAGCAGAATTTCCTCAGAAAATATCACATTAGCCAAGTAGCAAGCTGCATAAGTGGGAGTTGGCTTATTTTTTGCAGTCACCAAATGAAAAGTAGCTAACCTGATGTTTCTTCTTGGATCACCAAGATAGCCTTCTAAAATATAGGAAAAAACAGAACTTGATAGTAATACCCCATTGGCAAAGTTATCACACATTTTGATCACAGGTCATGAACAAATTACCTTACGGGGTTTCTTCCTCCCATGGTAGCTAACTTTCAGACTACCTGAAGGTGCTATGAATACTTCTTATGGGAAAAGTCATCAATAGTTTTACCCAGCTGCAAACCCTGTGAACTATACAAATGACCAGCATAGCAAGATATACACAGACCCTGTTGTGAAACAGTGGCACAAATGTTATGAGGGTAGTCAATCACTTTCTTATTGGATACAAGACCCACTCCATAGGTAGAAATACATGGTCAAAAAGTCATGTTCGGCAAACTCATGAACCCTAGAAGAGAACATACTACTACTATTATAGTTCAAAATGTTCTTGAAATGTCTATCTCTATATCTATCTATTAGTGAAGATATCAGACTCCATCAAAGAAGTTTCTTTGTGCAGTAGCCAGTGGCCATAGAAGCTCTGAACTGATCAAAGTGCAGTGAGCAAGTGCCAGTGGAGTGCTCAGCCACAAAAATAGTAACTCAAAGACCACTGCAGAAGAGGAGGAAGATTTTAAGAGCCATAGGTTGGGGAAGACCAGAGTAAAAACCAATGTATTTTGGATATGAAAGGACTCAGAAACTCCCAGCAGCTGGGGTGCCTGCACAAGAACAAAACAGTGAACATTTTGGCATAAAGAGGGGTAGCTCCTAAGGCCATCCCCTTAGTTGAGGAGCTATTATCAGTTGGCTTCTGCAACTTTCAACATCAATTTTCTTTAACTTTGCGCTCACTAGTATGTTTTCTGTGCTCCAGTGGACAGCCCCACATCCATGAGTAAAGAAGCACAAATTAGATTTAGTAGACTATTAAAAAATATAAAGAAGGCACAAGGTTAACAGGAGGGTGGATCTGGGGAGGAGTTAGAGATAGAAATAAGGGATGACTAAAATGTATTATATATACTCTGAAAGAATTAATTAAAATGTTACATTAAAATACAAGGGAAAAGAAAAAGAAAATTTCATGAACATATCATTAAAACACCCATGATAATTAAATTGTCTATTCACAGAAATTTACAAGGGGGAATTTTTCTATAATTATTCTATTTTTCCATTAAACGAGTCTCCCTGATGTTGTCTGCTCATCTGGCAACATTGTTCATTTTGTCTAGTCTTGAACTTACACATTTCAACTATCGGTTCATTCGCTTGAATAAATTTAGTTATTAGGCTCCAGGTAAATATGTTGATTTGTATTCTCATTGTTCCCTTTTACATTCTAAGTACATTCAAAATTATAGTAATCAGTGTCTATAAGTGTCTTAAAAATTATATATGAAGTATGTGGTTGATAGTTAAAATTTTCAAGTAACTAGCACTTCTTGAACAGTTTCTATCTACCATGTTAATATTTACCTCTAAGCTCAGTCTCATCACTTTAATAACTCCAATATCATTATAACTAACCAGTTAAGAAGACTGAGGCCCAGAGGTAAACTATTTAAACAAGGTCAAATTACTACTTATAGAGCCAATTTAAAAATTTAAGTGTGGAGGCCAAGGAGGTAGCTCAGTTAATAAAGTGCTTGTCATGCAAGCTTGAGGAACTGAATTCAATTGGCAGCACCCATACAAAAACAAGATATTGCCTCTAATCCTACTGTTAGGAAAGTGCAGACAGGAAGGTTCCTGAATTTTATTAGTCAGACAGTATAACTGAATCATAAGGGGAAAAATAATTGAGGAAGACAAACAATTCAACCTCTGGCCTACACACACACACACACACACACACACACACATACCTGTGCACAGGTAAACATTCTTCTGTTAATTTCTTCTATTATCTCCTCTACTTTTAAAATCACAATTGGAATGATACTTTATGTACAGTTGAATACTAACTTTGTCAGTTGATGTATCTTGAACAGTTCCAGAATTTTTAAATTTATATTTTTTTGTGGTCTGAGTCCACTTAATTGAAATAAAATGAAAACCAGACAAATTTATCTATATTGTCAGAATACCATGTAGCAGTAAGAATTGAAGAATATTTTATATTTGGCACTATTATTTTTGTCTCCTCATGGGTAAAGGAACAACTATTTAGGATTAGGAAGTAGTTGAAGGTCACAAGATTAGTAAAACCCACTGTTGTCTGGTATGTGAATATGGGCATTCAGAATTGAAACCCCACACACTTAATCACTCATTGTGATTCATTGTCTCATATTCCATCCATAGATCAAAAGTCACTTACCTAACATACCAGTTTTGCTTATTTGGTTCCAATTTCTCATGATTCTATTAAAAGAATATTCTTATATAACCCTCTAATGTTTTGAGACAAGGTCTTGATATATAGTTCAGGCTAGACTGGTATGCACCATATAGCTACAGATTGATTAAACTCATAAGCTTTCTTCCTTAGCTTCAAAAGTACTAAGTTATAGGCAAGCACATCTGGCTTATGCAAAAAATAAAATGCAATGTTTTATTATACCTTCAGGAAAAAATAGGAATTAATGAATCAACTAGCATAAATACTTCTATATACTTTTATGTAAACTAGCCTTGAAAACTTTCACTGATTTATCATTTTTGCAAGGGTGTACACCAAAATGTTCATTTAACTATAAAAATTGTCAATGTTTTCTATTTCTTTTCTTTTTTATTGATATATTTATTTACATTTCAAATGATTTCCCCTTTTCTGGACCCCCACTCCCCGAAAGTCAGTCCAATGTTTTCTATTTCAAGAAATAAAATAAACATTCTCCTCCAAGAATTAGAATTGCCATCCATGGACCAATCCCGGGACCTAGGTGTGTGAAAGTACACTAGTTTACAGCCACACTCATCCATTGATATGTCCTTTGTGGTTGATTTCTTGTTACCACGGTAGAGATAAGTAGCTGGGTCAAATGATAGCATCTCTTGACAAAAATAGTCTCCTGGTCTGTGCTAAGGAATATTAAAAAGAAATAAACACTTAGAAATCAAGATACAAAGAGACTATACAATATTTAATAAGCCTGCCTTTAGGGGACACACAGCCTGGAGACTTCTCAACTCTGTTGATGCATTAAAGTGAGGAATATGAACTTTAAAGTCAGAGAAAATAAAATTAGTTTCACCAGCATCAGCCATCTACCCTGGAATCTTGGTAAAGACAGTAATAAAAGTACTGTAGTAAGAATATTTGTTTCTTTAAAAACCCAGTTATGTTCTATGAATAAGTTTTTGTTTTTAATCCCAGGTGTGTGATAAGAGAGTACTTCATAGCAGGTGAATTATGATTTGTCTCCTGTACTAGGAGGGGTGTGATTTTTGCACAGCTGCAGAGAGGTTAAGTTTGGAATTCTGGAAACTTTTTAGAGGATGTAAGTGTGAGAACTCTCACAGGGGCCAGAGGCACGCTCCAAGAAGGCTGCTGTTGGATCTTATTGCTGCAGTTCGCCACATGGTCGTGAGCAAAGAGATGAGAAGTTGGAGATATCTGGCAATGAAGTTTCAACGTGCCCTAAGGAAACTGATGACCCTAAGTAGTAGGAAGTAGTCTAAGGAGGTCTATGCCCCATTTCCCCTCTAACCTTCTTTCTCTTTTACCTAATGTTAGGGGTTTTGAAGGGATTAAGGTGGAATAAATGTTGAAAGGATGGTAGATAATAGAATCAAATAATGTAGAGCAAAAAGCATAATAAACAAAGTACCAACATTATACGATCTTTATAAAGGAGAAGTTGATCATTAAAGTCCCTTTTATGAAATGCATTCCATGCATGTCATTATTATCAATATCACCTAAAGCCAGCCCACTAAATCAGAACAATGGAGGAAGATATTAAATCATTACCTTGGTCAATAATGTGCACTAAATCATTACCATGCTCATTAACGTGTTCCACGGGAGCTTGGAAATTCACAACATGAGGTATTATTTCTGGTCTGGCTCCTGTTTGGAACATTTTAATAGGTAAAACATTGTTAAATTCTGAAAAACTAAAAATACCATACATTATTTTCTATTAATTGTATAATCCTTGAGGAATAAAGGAGAAAAAAAGATCATTTTCAAAAAAGAATAAGAAAAACTTTGAAAATTTGCACTAGATGTTTAAAAAAAAAAAAAAAAAGAACAACTGCTCATTACTAATGAATGAAATGACTTGGACAAATTCTCCAGAGAATTACACTGGGTGAAATAAAAAACTGCTTTCAAAAAATACTTGAGTATATATTATTTGAGTATATCTACACTAAAATATATCTATTTTAAAACAACAAAACCAGAAGAACAGATTAGTGGTTGAGACTTGGCAGAACAGAAGTATGAGTGTAAGAGACAAAAGGTTTTAAAGAGCAACAGTTAGAATCCTTATGTTTCTACCTTGATTGCAATAATTTGGAAGCCCACCCATGTCCTGAAATTACAAAAGCCAAACACACATTTCATTTAAAACTGAAGCTATCCCAGTAAAATCTATAAATTGTATCAATACCAACATTGATGTTAGCATTGTACTATAGTTTGTAATATGATTTCTTCTCACTGGAGAAAGTAAAACATTCTTAAGTAACATTTAATTTTTCATTAGTTTTAATTAGGTAAAACTACTATTAGTTCACATTTATTGAGTTGCCACATCTAGATTAAAGGATCTGTCTGTACTAAGCACAATTTATAACTTACCAACACCTGGATGAACATAGACACAGCATGGAATAGTTTGGTCATCATCATTTTCCAATACAAGTAGGTTATTTGTTCTCTGAGCATTGTTTGCTTCATTGTCCAATAATTCTGTAAGCAAAGTAGTTCTCAAATAATGTAAGAAAATACACCTATATACTTATTTTATATCCAGTAAAACTAGCCTTTAAGAAAGAAATGAAAACAAAGACATTCACAGACAAAAGAAAACCAAAAGTACTTGTTACAGGATGATTTGTCCTTAAAAATATGAAAACCTTTAATCAGAAAAGTTATGTTAGAAGTAATGCACTACCAAGAAGAAAGAACAAACAGTGAAAAAGCAATAACATAGCAGCAGAGAAAGTGTAGTGATTCATACAGTGCTGATGGAACTGGGATTGCACATCTACACTAGAAACATCTCTTAGTTTCATAAAGTTAAACATGCAATTACCAAAGAGCATAGTAATCACTCTTTGAAATTCAGCCTAGCAAAACGAAAACTTGTAAAATGTAAAGTGACTAACAAAATCAAAACAATATTAGAGTCATTATCCTGTCTGCTCACCTTGTATCCTACATTCCACAAGTGACTGTATGCAACCAAGGATAGCTACAAATGTGGTCTAATAGCAAAACATAAATTACATAAAACATTCTGAGACTTTTGTGGGGTATTTTTGTAACCCAATTGTATAGTTATTGAGTGTAAACTCTGTAGATGATATAATCATTTAACAATATCAAAAGAATGGACACACTCACACTCGCATGTTTCCACACACTGATTACAAAAGTGATCCTTTACAGATTTGGAGAACCAATTAGTACTGGCCAGCAGGTAGTAATAGGAATTGGGGTAATGCTGATTGATGAGAGACTCTGTGGCTGTAAAAGACCTATATGAGGGATGATGGTGGTAGTAGAACTTTTTGGGAGACATGTCCATTATAAAGGAAATGATCCTCCAAATATGATAAAACCAAAATAAAATACACATGTAGGAATACTCACAAATGAACAAAAGTAACAAAGGAGGAGAAGGCCTGAGAGGGTAACAGCATAGTACATTTTTGCACATGTGAAAATGTCATAGTGACACCCATTATTTATATGCTAAACAAAAATTAATACGGCAACATGAGAAAACTGAATATATATATATATATATATATATATATATATATATATATATATATATATATATATATATATAAACTGAAGACATTCAGTACCTGTAGGTACTGTTACTATTCTGGTTATGATTTTGAAAGGCTTTTTTTTTTTCATTTAGGAGAAACTGAGTGAAGGAAACAAGTTCTTGCTTGAATTATAGTGATTAATTATAACTACACAAAGTACTAAATTTTCCTGAAAGTAAAGTTTAATTATAAGAAGCTACAACTAGAGAAGTCGGTGTGCTCCGGTGAATCCAGCGGGCCCCAGCGGGAGCCTTCGGGCCTGCTTTGGGATCTGAACTGCCAGGGCCACAGAGCTCGGTCTCCAGGAAGGGCAGGAGACCCTGTGGGCACCCAGAGGCAGTCTGGGAGCTCCCAGCACAGCTTGCTCCTGTGGCCCAGAGCTTGGGTCCCAGCCCTGAGGCCTCTGGCGGGAGCCCTCAGCTCAACTCTCTCCGCTTCCGGATCCAGATCAGCCTGGGCAGCAACACCACATCTCCAGGTCCTTCAAGAGGCCAGAGGGGCTTCCGGGCGACCAGCGGGGAGAAGTCAGTGTGCTTCTGTGAATCCAGCGGGCCCCAGCAGGAGCCTTCGGGTGCCTGCTTTGGGATCTGAACGGCCAGGGCCACAGTGCTCAGTCTCCAGGAAGTGCGGGAGACCCAGTGGGCACCCAGAGGCAGTCTGGGAGCTCGCAACACAGGCTTATTCCTGTGGCCCAGAGCTTGAGTCCCAGTCCTGAGGCCTCTGGCGGGAGCCCTCAGCTCAGCTCTCTCCGCTTCCGGATCCAGATTAGCCTGGGCGGCAACACTACATCTCCAGGTCCTGCTGGAGGCAAGAGGGGCTTCCGGGCGGCCAGCAGGGAGAAGTCAGTGTGCTCCGGTGAATCCAGCGGGCCCCAGCAGGAGCCTTCGGGTGTCTGCTTGGGGATCTGAACAGCCTGGGCAACAGCACCCTGTCTCCAGGCAGTGCAGGAGGTAAGCTGTGCACCAGAGGCCACCTGGGAAGGGGCAGCTTGCACTGGTGAGTCCAGCATTGACAAGACCAACTAACACCAGTGAGAACTAGATGGCAAAAGGCAAACGCAGGAACGTCACTAACAGAAATCAAGGCAATATGGCAACATCTGAACCGCATTCTCCTCTACCAGCATGTCCTGGATACCCCATCACACCAGTAAAACAAGATTTGGATTTAAAATCACTGGTCATGATGCTGGTACAGGAACACATGAAGGACATACTTAAAGAAATTCAGGAGAAAATGGATCAAAAGTTAGAAGCCCTTGCAAGGGAAACACAAAAAATCATTGAAAGAAATCCAGGAGAATACAAAAGCCAATAAGGAGGAAACACAAAAAACACTTAAAGAAATACAGGAGAACTTTGGTCAACAGGCTGAGGTCATGAAAGAGGAAACACAAAAATCTCTTAAAGAATTACAGGAAAGCACAAACAAGCAAGTGAAGGAGCTAAGCAAAACCATCCAGGATCCAAAATTAGAAGTAGAAACAACTAAGAAAACTCAAAGGGACACAACTTTGGAGATAGAAAGCCTTGGGAAGAAATCAGGGGACATAGTTGCAAATATCAACAACAGAATACAAGAGATAGAAGAAAGAATCTCAGATGCTGAAGAAACCATGGACTCAACAGTTAAAGAAAATGCAAAATGCAAAAAGCTTGTAACCCAAAATATCCAGGAAATCCAGGACATAATGAGAAGACCAAAGCTAAGGATTATAGGCATAGATGAGAGTGAAGATTTACAACTTAAAGGGCCAGCAAATATCTTCAATAAAATTATGGAAGAAAACTTCCCTAACCTAAAGAGAGAGATGCCCATGAATATACAAGAAGCCTACAGAACTCCAAACAGACTGGACCAGAACAGAAATACTTCCCGTCACATAATAATCAAAACACCAAATGTACTAAACAAAGAAAGAATACTAAAGGCAGTAAGAGAAAAAGGCCAAGTAACATATAAAGGAAGACCTATCAGAATCACAGCAGATTTTTCACCTGAGACTATGAAGGCTAGAAGGTCCTGGGCAGATCTCATGCAGACTCTAAGATAACACAAATGCCAGCCAAAACTACTATATCCAGCAAAACTCTCAATCACCGTAGATGGAGAAACTAAGATATTTCATGACAAAACCAAGATTACCCAATATCTATCCACAAACCCAGCCCTACAAAGGATAATAGGAGGAAAACACCAATAGAAGGAGAGAAACTTCACCCTGGAAAAAGCAAGATAGTAACCTTTCATCAAACCCAAAAGAAGTTAACCAATCAAATTTAAAAAAATAACGTCAAAAATGACAGGAAGTAACAATCACTATTCCTTAATATCTCTTAACATCAATGGACTAAATGCCCCAATAAAAAGACATAGGCTAACTGACTGGATACGTAAACATGACCCTACATTTTGCTGCTTACAGGAAATACACCTAAGGGACAAAGACAAACACTACCTTAGAGTAAAAGGCTGGAAGACAATTTTACAAGCAAATGGTCTCAGGAAACAAGCTGGAGTAGCCATGCTAATATCAGATAAAATTGACTTTCAACCCAAAGTCATCAAAAGAGACTCTGAGGGACACTTCTTGCTGATCAAAGGAAAAATACAAGAAGAAAAATTCTCAATCCTGAACATCTATGCTCCAAATGCAAGGGCACCCTCTTTCGTAAAAGAAACTTTATTAAAGCTCAAAGCACACATTGCACCTAACACAACAATTGTGGGTGACTTCAACACTGCACTTTCCTCAATGGACCGATCAGGAAAACAGAAACTAAACAGGGACACAATGAAACTAATTGAAGCTTTGGACCAATTAGATTTAACAGATATATAGAGAACATTCTATCCTAAAGCAAAAGAATATACCCTTTTCTCAGCACCTCATGGTACCTTCTCCAAAATCGACCATAAAATTGGTCACAAGACAGACCTCAACAAATATAAGAAGATCGAACTAATCCCATGCCTCCTATCAGATCACTATGGAGTAAAAGTGGTCTTCAATAGCAACAAAAACAACAGAAAACCCACATACACGTGGAAACTGAACAATATTCTACTCAATGATACCTTGGTCAAGGAAGAAATAAAGAAAGAAATTAAAGACTTTTTAGAACACAATGAAAATGAAGACACAGCGTACCCAAATCTATGGGACACAATGAAAGCAGTGCTAAGAGGAAAACTCATAGCCCTGAGTGCCTCCAAAAAGAAAATGGAGAGAGCATACATTACCAGCTTAATGCCACACCTGAAAGCCCTGGAACAAAAAGAATCTATTTCACCCAGGAGGAGTAGAAGGCAGGAAATCATCAAACTCAGGGCCGAAATCAATCAAGTAGAAACAAAGAGAACCATACAAAGAATCAACAAAACCAGGAGCTGGTTCTTTGAGAAAATCAACAAAGTAGATAAACCCTTAGCTAGACTGTCCAAAGGGCACAGAGAAAGTATCCAAATTAACAAACTTAGAAATGAAAAGGGAGATATAACAACGGAAACTGAGGAAATCCAAAAAATCATCAGATCCTACTACAAGAGCCTGTACTCAACACAAGTGGAGAATCTGGAGGAAATGGACAATTGCCTTGACAGATACCAAATACCAAAATTAAATCAGGACCAACTAGACCATCTAAACAGTCCCATAATGCCTAAAGAAATAGAAGGAGTCATTGAAATTCTTCCAACCAAAAAAAGCACAAGACAAGATGGTTTCAGTGCAGAATTCTATCATACCTTCAAAGAAGAGTTAACACCAATACTCTTCAAACTATTCCACAAAATAGAAACAGAAGGAACACTACCCAATTCCTTCTATGAAGCCACAATTACACTGATACCAAAACCACACAAAGATCCAACAAAGAAAGAGAACTTCAGACCAATTTCCCTTGTGAACATCGATGCAAAAATACTCAATAAAATTCTTGCCAACCGAATCCAAGAACACATCAAAACGATCATCCACCATGATCAAGTAGGCTTTATCCCGGGAATGCAGGGTTGGTTCAATATACGGAAATCCATCAATGCAATCCACTACATAAACAAACTCAAAGAAAAAAAACACATGGTCATTTCATTGGATGCTGAAAAAGCATTTGACAAAATTCAGCATCTTTTCATGCTTAAAGTCTTGGAGAGAACAGGAATTCAAGGCCCATACCTAAACATAGTAAAAGCAATATACAGCAAACCAGTAGCCAGCATCAAACTAAATGGAGAGAAACTTGAAGCAATCCCACTAAAATCAGGGACCAGACAAAGCTGCCCCCTTTCTCCTTATCTTTTCAATATTGTACTTGAGGTACTAGCTCGGGCAATTAGACATCATAAGGAGGTCAAAGGGATACAAATTGGAAAGGAAGAAGTCAAACTATCATTATTTGCAGACGACATGATAGTCTAACTAAGTGACCCAAAAAACTCCACTAGAGAGCTCCTACAGCTGATAAACAACTTCAGCAAAGTGGCAGGTTATAAAATCAACTCAAGCAAATCAGTGGCCTTCCTATACTCAAAGGATAAGCAAGCTGAGAAAGAAATTAGGGAAATGACCCCCTTCACAATAGCCACAAACAGTATAAAGTATCTTGGGGTGACTCTTACCAAACGTGAAAGATCTGTATGATAAGAACTTCAAGACTCCGAAGAAGGAAATGGAAGAAGACCTCAAAAAATGGGAAAACCTCCCATGCTCATGGATTAAATGCAATACCCATCAAAATCCCAACTCAAATCTTCACAGAGTTAGAAAGAGCAATTATCAAATTCTTCGGGAACAACAAAAAACCCAGGATAGCTAAAACTATTCTCAGCAACAAAAGAATGTCTGGGGGAATCAGTATCCCTGACCTCAAGCAATACTACAGAGCAATAGTGTTAAAAACTGCATGGTATTGGTACCGTGACAGGCAGGAGGATCAATGGAACAGGATTGAAGATCCAGAAATGAACCCACACACCTATGGCCACTTGATCCTCGACAAAGAGGCTGAAAACTTCCAATGGAAAAAAGATAGCCTTTTCAACAAATGGTGCTGGTTCAACTGGAGGTCAGCATGCAGAAGAATGTGAATTGATCCATCCTTGTCTCCTTGTACTAAGCTCAAATCCAAATGGATCAAGGACCTCCACATAAAGCCAGACACTCTGAAGCTAATAGAAAAGAAACTGGGGAAGACCCTTGAGGACATCGGTACAGGGAGAAAGTTTCTGAACAGAACACCAATAGCGTATGCTCTAAGATCAAGAATTGACAAATGGGACCTCATAAAATTACAAAGTTTCTATAAGGCAAAGGACACCATCAAGAGGACAAATCGGCAACCAACAAATTGGGAAAGATCTTCACCAATCCTACATCAGATAGAGGGATAATATCCAATATATATAAAGAACTCAAGAAGTTAGACTCCAGAAAACCAAACAACCCTATTAAAAAATGGGGTACAGAGTTAAACAAAGAATTCTCACCTGAAGAACTTCGGATGGCGGAGAAGCATCTTAAAAAATGTTCAACTTCATTAGTCATTAGGGAAATGCAAATCAAAACAACCCTGAGATTTCATCTTACACCAGTCAGAATGGCTAAGATTAAAAATTCAGGAAACAGCAGGTGTTGGAGAGGGTGTGGAGAAAGGGGAACACTCCTCCACTGCTGGTGGGGTTGAAAATTGGTACAACCACTCTGGAAATCTGTCTGGCGGTTCCTCTGAAAACTGGGCACATCACTTCCAGAAGATCCTGCTATACCACTCCTGGGCATATACCCAGAGGATTCCCCACCATGTAGTAAGGATACATGCTCTACTATGTTCATAACAGCCCTATTTATAATTGCCAGATGCTGGAAAGAACCCAGGTATCCCTCAACATAAGAGTGGATGCAAAAAATGTGGTATATCTACACAACGGAGTACTATTCAGCCATTAGAAACAATGAATTCATGAAATTCTTAGGCAAATGGATGGAGCTAGAGAACATCATACTAAGTGAGGTAACCCAAACTCAAAAGGTGAATCATGGTATGCACTCACTAATAAGTGGATATTAACCTAGAAAACTGGAATACCCAAAACATAATCCACACATACAAGAAGAAAGGAGGAGTGGCCCCTTGTTCTGGAAAGACTCAGTGTAGCAGTATTCGGCAAAACCAGAACGGGGAAGTGGGAAGGGGTGGTTGGGAGGACAGGGGGAGAGAAGGGGGCTTACGGGACTTTCGGGGAGTGGGGGGCTAGAAAAGGGGAAATCATTTGAAATGTAAATAAAAAATATATATCGAATAAAAAAATCTGAAAAAAATAATATAAAATATCTTAGTGTAACTCTCACCAAACAAGTGAGAGATCTGTACAAGAACTTCAATCCTTTGAAGGAATAAATTGTAAAAGATCTCAAAAGATGGAAAGATCTCTCATGCTCATGAATACATAGTAAAAATGGCTGTTATCAATAGCAATCTACAGATTCAATGCAATACCCATCAAAATTCCAACACAATACTTCACAGACATAAAAAGGTCAACTCTCAATTTCATATGGAAAAAAAATCCCAAGATAATGAAAACATTTCTTAATAAGAAAAGAACTTCTCGGGGAATCACAATTCCTGACCTCAAGCTGTACTACAGAGCAAGAGAGATTTAAACACACACACACACATGCACACGCACATGCACACACACACGCACACGCACACACACACACAAACACACAGTATTGGCAGAACTGAAGACCCAGAAATAAAACCACACACCTATGGATACTTTATCTGAAGCCAAAAACCATACAGTGAAAAAAAGAAATCATCTTTAACAAAGAGTGTTGTTCTAACTGGTGGTCTGCATGTAGAAGAATGCAAATTCACCCCGACGCCCCAGGACTCCCAGGGACTAAACCATCAACCAAGGGCTACACATGGTTCCAGCCAAAAATGTGGCAGACGTATGTCTTTTTGGGCATCAGTGGGAGGAGTGGTCCTTGGTCAGGTAAAGGCTCAATAGATGCCCCAACTAATGGAAATGGGGGGGAGGTGGGAATAGGTTGGGTAGAGGGGGTGGATGCAGGGGGTGGGAGGAGGGGTAGGGGGGTCTCTGGGGAGGGGGAAAATTGGGAATGGTTTTACCATTGGCAATGTAAATGAAGAAGATATTCAATAAAAAAGAGTATAGGATAAAAAAAGAATGAAAATTGATCTATATTTATCACCTTGTACAAAGCTTAAGTCAAAGTGGATCAAGAACCTCAACATAAAACCAGATACCCTTAATCTAATAGAAGAAAAAGTGGGAAAGAGCCTCGAATTCATTGGCATGGGGTGGGGGGATTTCTTAAACAGTGCTCCAATGGCTTAGGCTCTAAGATCAACAACTGATAACTGGTACCTTATGAAACTGAAAAGCTTCTGTAAGACAAAGGACACTATCAATAGGATAAAATGCCAACCTACAAATTGGAAAAAGATTTTCAATAACCCTACTGCATCTGATATAGGGCTAATATCCAAAATATACAAAGAATTTAAGAAGTTAGACTCCCAAAAAACAAATAACCCAATTAAAAATGTGATGCAGAGCCAAATAGAGAATTCTCAACAGAGGAATCTCAAACTGACAAGAAACACCTAAAGAAATGTTCAACATTCTTAATCATCAAGGAAATGCCAGGCAAAATGATCCTGAGATTCTTCCTCATACAAATCAGAATGGCTAAGACCATAAATTCAAGTGACAGCAGATGTTGGCAAGTGTGTGGAGAAAGAGGAACATTTCTCCATTGTTGGTGGGATTGCAAGCTGTTAAAACCACTCTGGAAATCAGTTTGGCAGTTCCTCAGAAAATTAGACATACCACTACCTGAGGACCCAGCTTTATACCACTCCTGGGCCTATACCCAGAGGATTCTCCTACATGTAATAAGGACACATATTCCACTATGTTCATAGCTGCCTTATTTATAATAACCAGAAGCTGGAAAGAACCCAGATGCCCCTCAACAGAGGAATAAATACAGAAAATGTGGTACGTTTTTACAGTGGAATACTATTCAGCTATTAAAAACAAGGACATCATGGATTTTGGAGGTAAATGGATAGAACTAGAAAATATCATCCTGAGTGAGGTAACTCAGACCCCAAAGGACATGTACATACTCACTGATAAATGGATATTAGCCCAAAAGTACAGAATACCCATGACACAACTCACAGACTATATAAGGTCCATCAAGAAGAAAGGCCCAAGTGAGTAAACTTCAGTCTCATTTAGAAGAGAAAGGGGAAGGGGAAAGACGTTCAGGATTACATATTGGAAGAGACAGGAGAAAAGTCCAGTCACAAGAATCAATGGAAATATGCAACAGCAGATCGTGGTGGACAGAGGGTTCCACTAGATAACCCCAGGACTCAGTGGGGGATGACCTTCACCAAAATGTCCGATGGCAGGTCTTGTGAACCCAAATGGATCACCTCCAGTAGACAGACATGGCCCCCAGTTGAGGCATGGGGCCACCAAACCATCTTAAAAATTTTGACTCAGAATTGCTCCTGTCTAAAGGAAATACAGGGACAAAAATGGAGAAGAGCCTGAAGGAAAGGCCATTCAGTGATGGACTCAACTTGGAATCCATCCCCTGCACAGGTACCAAAACGGACACTATTGCTAATGTCATGTGCTTGCAGACAGGCACCTAGTAACTGCTGTCCTGAGAGGCCCTACCAGCAGCTAACTGAGACAGATGCAGATACTTATAGGCAACCATTGGACCGAGCCTGCAGACCCCTATGGAAGAGTTAGGGAAAGGACTGAAGTAGCTGAGGGGGATAGCAACCCCGTAGGAAGAACAGCAGTATCAACTAACATGGACACTTCAGAGCTTCCAGGGACTAAGCCACCAACCACAGAGCACACATGGGCTAGTCTGAGGTACTGGCACACAGGTAGCAGAGGACTGCTTTGTCTGGACTCAGTGGAGAGAATGAACCTAATTCTGTAGAAATGTGATGCCCCAGGGTCAGGGAATGTTGCTGGGGGTGTGGTCATGGTGGGTTGGTGGGTAAGGGAGCATCTTTTCAGAAGCAAAGGGAAGGGGGAAGGATAAAGAACTTGGGGAAGGGGG
Source organism: Apodemus sylvaticus (assembly GCF_947179515.1). NCBI lineage: Eukaryota > Metazoa > Chordata > Mammalia > Rodentia > Muridae > Apodemus > Apodemus sylvaticus. Next base: position 30,538,124 of record NC_067495.1, read on the forward strand.
ACAACATTTGGAATGTAAATAAATTTTATAACAAATAAAATAAAACATAAAATTTCCATTTACATTAGCATCTACACTTTTGAAATGTATCCAAGGTAAAATCCAACAAAAACTTCCTATACAAGAGCAAAGAATATCATCAAAATGTTTTGTATGAAAAAAATTAAAACACCTATACATGAATGGTTGTGGCAACTTACTTATAACTGAAAACTGCAAACAATCTAGATGTCCTTAGTAGGTGAACAGATAGAGATGCTGAACTACACCCATAGCATAGAATACAACACTGAAAAGGGACTCCTGACACATTCAAAGCAAGATGAATTATGCTCAGTGAATTATGTTGATAAATTGGATAAACAAGGGTAGAACATAAAAGGCATTTGTGTATTGTTTCTTAGAATTGTTGTGTATATCTTAAATTATCACATAGTTGGAATCTTAGCCTAAGAAAGAGCTACCACCACTAGCTGTGCACTAAGGGTATTACAGGATCTAGATGAAATAGCACTAGCAAGACTGTTATTTCAAACTCACCAATAGCTGGAGGGACAAAAGATGCACCAGCAAGTTCTTGGTCCCCAACTGGTTGTAGTATAATTGGGTTATTCCGTGTCTCAGAGCTGTCATCCACGATGTTTTCTGGATGAACTGGCATTTCTACCAGTACAAGTTTTTCAATTACTGAAATACAAAAAATTCTCAATCATGAATCCTGTGCTGACAAAAGAACACACATAGAATGCAGTCACTGATAAGTGGATATTAGCCCAGAAGCTCTGAGTACCCAAGACACAATTCACATATCAAATGACTCCCAAGAAGAAGGAAGGAGAGGTCCCTGGAAAGGCTTGATCCAGCATTGTAGGAGATTACTAGGACAGAGAAATGGGGAGGGGGTTGATTGGAGAATGGGCAGAGGGAAGAGGGCTAATGGGACTTTTGAGGAGGGGGGAACTGGGAAAGAAGAAGGCATTTGGAATGTAAACAAAGAATATAGGAAATTAAAAATTAAAAAAAAAATGAATCCTGTGCTGAGTGGAAATTACCCTTTAAATTACCCCTTACCTACAAGGACAAAGGAAAACATACTCACAAAAAATAAAATTCAAAGAATTTGTCCCCAAAAGATTTACCCTTCAAAATGGCAAACAAAAATTCTTTAAACAGAAAGGTTATTACAAATAGTAAGGGTCTTGGTGCCTGGGGAAGGAAGTAGTAAAAGTAGTACATTCAGAAATGGGGACGTGGAGAGAATGTGTCACCATGCTTTGCTATTGAGAATGGAAAATGGATCAGCCTCCCTGGAAAACAGTTTTGCAGTTTCTTAAAACTAAACATGCTGGTTCTATAAGATACAAAAAGTAAGTTGCACTCATGGCATTCTTAATAGAAAAAACAAAAGCTTATATTTATATAAAAACTATACATACATGTTGAACAACAATCTGGATGAATCACTAGAAAATTAAGGTGAGTAAAAAAATCAAAGCCCAAATATAATTAGATAACAGATGAGACAAAATTGTAGGAAACGGAGGTACAGAGGAGTCAATGTGCAATCCTGATCTACTTTGGCAAACATTTATACACTTATAAACAAACAAGCATATAAACTTTTATAAAAAGAAGGCTAATTTGTGGCTCACAACCATCTGAAACTCCAGCTCCTAGGGCTTTTACCTTCCCTGATCTCTGTAAGCACAGGGCATGAAAGTGATGAACAGGTATGCATTCAGGCAAACCACCAAAACACATAAACTAAATTTAAATTAAGAAGAATGCTAATGGATCTTCATTTAAAAAGTGTAATTTGGAGCATAAAAGGTACCTCAGTGAAGATTTAGGACTAGTGACAAAAGCATGAATACTGGAGTTCAGATCCAGTAACACACACAGACACACACACACACACACACACACACACAGCCATATGTGTGTAGAAGCCTACCTGTGATCCCAGCACTCAGATCACCATTTATAGGGTACAGCAAGGGGTCTCCAGAGCAAGCTGACAAGCTAGAGGAAGAGATCTGCCCCAGTAAATAAAGTGGAGCACAATCATATAAGACACCCAACAACTTCAGATAGCCCCAGACACAAATACAAATATGAACCTGCGCATATACAATACATGTACATCCACAAATACAAACATAACATGCATACATACTATATACATGCATGTGCAAAAAATAAAAGTACTTCTTGTATTGTATATGTATTATTCCAAACTCACCAGTCTCAGAAGAAATAGAGGCAGCTATAGTTTCAGGATCTGGGGGAACAACATTTCCTAATAAAGCAGGGCAATATACTGTCTGTTTATTGCCATCCACGATAACTTCAGTTTTTACTGGCATTTCAACCAGTACAACTTCTTTGATCTCTGAAAGTAAAGGATTCCCAACTATGAATTCTACATAATATAAAACAGATTTTTGAGGGGGTAAAATAAAAATGTTCTCAAAACAAAGGAAAACTCGATAAATCTGCTAGCATTCTTACCAATATAAAGAGCTAACAGAAGACCTGCAAAGCTAAAGGATATGCTGTAAGCAGAGACGTTAGAAAATCAGAAAGACGTTGGGGGAGAACAATGGAAAGGTTAGAATCATAAGTGTGGAGAAACTGTTTCACCCTTGTACTGGCTAGTTTTGTGTGTCAACTTGACACAGGCTGGAGTTATCACAGAGAAAGGAGCTTCAGTTGGAGAAGTGCCTCCATGAGATCCAGCTGTGGGGCATTTTCTCAATTAGTGATCAAGGGGGAGGGCCCCGTGTGGGGGGGTACCACCTTTGGGCTGGTGCTCTTGGGTTCTATAAGAGAGCAAGCTGAGCAATCCAGGGGAAGCAAGCCAGTAAGAAACATCCCTCCAAGGCCTCTGCATCAGCTCCCGCTTCCTGACCTGCTTGAGTTCCAGTACTGACTTCCTTTCGTGATGAACTGCAATGTGGAAGTGTAAGCTCAATAAAACCTTTCCTCCTCAACTTACTTCTTGGTCAGGATGTTTGTGCAGGAATAGAAACCCTGACTAAGATAAATTGGTACCAGCATAGTGGGGTATTCCTGTGACAACCTGACCATGTTTTGGGGAGGACTGTGGAAGGACTTTGGAACTTTGAGCTAGAAAATCCATTAGAATATTAAGAGCTCGGTGGAAAGTTCTGTAGGAGCTTGGAAGACAATGTTAAGAACAGTGCAAAAGATGGAGGCCTGGCTTATGAAATTTCAGAGGGAAGATTAAACACTCTTACAGTGGCCATGTTTTGATTGTGAAGATTCTGTGGTTTTGGTTAGCTGGGGCTGAAGAATCAGCTGTGAGTAACAAGATACCAGAACCACTAAAGCAAACCTTTGTGTTACTGGGACAATTGATGCTGGTTAGCTGGAGATAAGAAATTAGCGGTGATTAAGATGAGACCAGCATCACTGAGATGAAATCTTCTTGGAAGTGTTTTCTGAGAGCACAGAGAGTGTGTTCCAGAGATAGCCACAGTTGTATTTTGTGCTGTGGCTAGACTTGGTACTGTGTAAGAGTCACCCAGATGGTACTGGTTTTGAAGGCATGAAGGGGTCATGAAGAGCAGCTGAGGCTCTTGGCACAGTGAGAGGCCACGGAAGGCCATTGGTGAAGGTGCAGCCTCAGTTGCAATTGATGGCCCAGGACTTGAAGGGGTCATGCATAGGAGCAGAGGCTTGTCACCATGAAGAGAGCCTATGAGAGGCTATTGGTGAAGCCTAATTACAGTAGAAGTCAGCAGTGTTTTGGAGATGCCAGTGCCATGAGATGACCACCAAGAACAGCAGCAGCAGTGGAGTATATGCATCTGGAGCCTAGAAGACAAGCTGTGTGCTACAAAGGGCAGGACTGAAGGAGTGACCCAAGCCCTTGGAGGAGCCCAGAAGATCGTGAGTTGGATCCCAGACATTGGACATTTGGAGTTTGAGTTTTGCTTTTGGTTGTGACTGTGCCCTGATATGTTTCCCTCTTGAAGGAAGAAAGTATTTTAATGGAGACCACAGTTAAAAGACTTTGAATTTTTAAAAGACTTTGAATTTTAAAGATAGTGGACATTTTAAGGTGATTGAACTTTTAATATGTAAAGACTGTGGGACTTTTAAAGTAATTTAGATCTTGGGGATAAATAAGAAAGTAAGGGTTGAGTCTTAATAGTGATGTGTTTGTGTGTCAAGTTGACAACGGGTCAATTGTACTGGCCAGTTTTGTGTGTCAACTTGACACAGGCTGGAGTTATCACAGAGAAAGGAGCTTCAGTTGGAGAAGTGCCTCCATGAGATCCAGCTGTGAGGCAATTTCTCAATTAGTGATCAAGTGGTGAGGGCCCCTTGTGGGTGGTACCACCTTTGGGCTGGTGCTTTTGGGTTCTATAAGAGTGCAGGCTGAGCAAGCCAGGGGAAGCAAGCCAGTAAGGAACATCCTTCCATGGTCTCTGCATCAGCTCCTGCTTCCTGACCTGCTTGAGTTCCAGTCCTGACTTCCTTTAGTGATGAACTGCAACATGGAAGTGTAAGCTCAATAAACACTTTCCTCCCCAACTTGATTCTTGGTCATGATGTTCGTGCAGGAATAGAAACCTTGACTAAGATAACCCTTGATTGTAATTGGGGATGAAAAATGGTACTGTAGCTCTGGAAAACTGACTGGCACTTTCTTATGGTAATATCAAAAAGACCTAACAATTACACTCTTGACATTTATGAAAAAGAAATAAAAATTACATTTGCACAAAAGCCAGTAGACAAATGTTTATAATGGTTTAATCCTAATACTAAAACCTGGATGAAAAAGTATTTCTTTCAAGAGGTGAATGATTAAAACAACAGAGGTGGGGAGGATGGGAAAGAATATCAGCTATGTACAGATAGCCACAAGTGGTTTGAATCTACAGAAAATTATGTTGATGGGAACAAAGTCTACATACTATAAAATTTTCTTCGTATAATACTATTAAAGTGGCAACATTATAGAAACCACTATTAGCCAGATGGTAGGAACAGGCAGTTGGGAAGAAAAGCATGACTTTGAGATGGGTTGGGTAACAAAAACATATGAGGCACTCAATGGTGATGTAGTTATCCTATACCTTGACTGCTGTAGTAACAAGCAAACCTACCCATATTATAAATCCATACAGAAATCAATGCAAGAACACAAACTACTAAGAAAACTTGGGACATCTCAATAATATCTGGGTATTAGAATGATGTAAATATCCTGGTTATATTATTTAATCTTAGTTTTGTTGATTATTATTGTTGGATAAAATGATAAAATATAAAGAGGATTATATTGCATTACATCTTACAAATAATATGAAATCTAAAATTATTTCCAAATAAAAAATTAATTACAAACAAGCAGTTTGCATTAAAAATGCTCAGATGTTTATGGATTGGATTGACAAATGCTTTTTGTAAAATGTATCATCTGAATCTTACCAGAATCAGTAGCTGGCCCAGTAGATGGAAACAAATTTTGGTGGCCATTGTTATTTTCAACTGCAAGTGGGTAATTCATTGTCTCAGGGTTGTTTACCAAGACAGCTTCTGGTATTACTGGAATATCTACACGAAAAACATTTTCAATTCTTCCAATTATAAATTCAAACACAGGAAAAGTATTCTTAAGTAATGTACGGTAAATAAATACATTCTCACACTGACTAAAACTAAAATTACACATCCTAAAAAGATCCATCCTTTGAAAATGGCTAAAGGAAAATCTAGAAAGTACACAATAAAAAGAATAAAACTTTGAGAATCAGAAAGAAAGGAACAATAAAAAGCAAACAGTGCATGTAGATAAATTGTGTCATTCACCAATACTATTGAGGAAACAAAATGCTTCTTACAGAAAAAAAACTCGTGATTTCTTATAAAATTAAGCATGTGATTTTGAATTGCATGGAAACATACATGAAGACTCATAGTGTTTACTTCTACTAGTAAAAACTGGAATCATCTTCAATATTACTCAGTGGGTAAAGAAAAACATTGTACATTCATGCCATGGAATAGTTTGCAAATCTAATAGAACTACTAAAATATGCAAAATCTGATTTTAACTGCAAGCAAATTATATTTCATGAAAAACTATACCTAAAAGTTATATAGCATTGGTATAAATTTAAGTAAAACGCAAGTGAGAATTTATAGAAAAGAATGAAGGTCTCCCAGGTTGTCAGCTGGTGCTGAGGGTGGAATAGGGTGGGAGATGAGAGAGAGAGATGGTTATGGTTTACAGATGGACAACAGGAAATTTTCTTATAATTATAGTAAAAATCTTCTATCGTAACTGTAGAGGCAAACAAGTAAGCAGTTCATAAGATAAAGCTATAAATCTGAACACTCAGGCATACTATTGTAGATTTAATGACTGTCAATTAAAAATTAAATGGGGTTTCTCTATAATTTACTCCAACCAACTTACACATATATTATTTCTAAATATAAAGCTATATGGATGCTGATAAAAATAAACTGTAAACTGCAAATTCTATAGGACTATTATTAAATAATATATGGAAAACACAATTTTTGATGAAGAAAACTTTTAAAAGCCTTAAATAAAGGCAAAAATAAATTATTACAACAGTCAGAAGCAACTGTGAATCATTGGAAAAGATAATATAACAACATAAATATCACAAATGCAAAGTTGGAGAAAATGGATAATTCATATGTAAATGCAACAAATGAAAAATATATGCAGCAGAAGGAATGAAAGAATTGCAGTTCCTTATAAAACTGTACATGAAGAGGATTAGTATCTACAATATATAAAGAACTAAAAAATACCGAATATCAAGAAAATAAATAATCCAATTTTAAAAGAACTAAGCATAAAGTTCTCAAATACAAAATACATACAGCTGAAAAACACATTAAAACGTGTTCAGCATTTTAAGTCAGCAGTGAAATGCAAACTAAAACTACTTTGAGATTCACCTCACCTATATCTGAATGGCCAAGATTGATAAAACAAATGACAGCACATACTGGTGAAGATGTGATGAAAGGGGGACACATATACATTGATGAACTGGAAACTTCTCAGTTCTTTGGAAAGTCAGTTATGTCAAATGATGTTTTCCTGATGCACACAGGTTAAAGGATGTCTTGCTAAAGCAGACACATGAAGGAACCTTTCACTGAAGCAGACACAAGTGAAAGGATGTTTTGCTAAAGCAGACATGTGAAAAGACACATGACATTAAGAAAGGAATATGAGTATAACCCAACAGACAGATGCTGGATGTTGCCATTCCTTACTGTTCATTGTCATGACTTCATAGAAAGAAAAACACTTTTTCTGTGTCTGTGGACCCTGGCTTATTGGCAGAGTGAAACGGAAGTGCCTGGACATCAGCTGATACAGACTCCTCACGTGATGTTTTGCTCAGGCAAGACCCGTGGGAGGACATGTGATATTTGGAGGGAGTATAAACAGGACTCAACAGACAGTGACAGGGGTGGGGCTTGCAATGCTTTGTTGGTCTTACAACTTTGTCTTTGTTGATCTTTACTTTTTTGAGAGAGGCACAGCAGAGAACTTCTCCTGGCATTCCTGCTGGTCCTGGTTGATTCTGCTGACTTGTGATCACTCAGCTGAGGCCTGGCTATTTCTGCTCTGTAGTGCTGCACCACCACTTCTGATTCGTGTTTACTATCCTTATACTACTGAATTGGACTGCAGGTATCTTGCAAATTGGTGATTGAAATTGCCCCAAGGAACTACTTCTAAACAGCATACAGCAGAGCCTTGTGGATTCTTCTGGATCAGCCTGCCATTGCTGATTTGCTAATGGTGTTTGCAAGTGGATTCAGCTGCTGCTGCTGCCAAGTGTGAACTGAGCTGCTGATATCCTGATGATGCAGATTGGATTTGCTCCAAAGAACTATTTCTAAACAGGCCCACTTCCCCCATAGCCTAATAACCTTTCTTTTCCACTATTTTTGGTGGGTGGTGGGCAGGAAGGGCAGCTAAAGCATTTAAGAACACCTATTAAAAGTAGACTTTGAAAAATCAAAGCATACACACACACACACACACTGATTGGAGTACAAACTTGACAGCCACCATGGAAAGCAGCATGAAAGAATTCTCAAAAACTGAAAATGGATCTACCACATGATTCAGCTCTTCTACTTTTGGGCATAGACCCACAGAATTCTATCTTACTATACAGAAATAGTTGTTCAAGCATGTTCATTGCTTCTCTATTCATAACCATCAGGACTTGGACAGCCTAGCTAACCATCAATGAATGAATAATGAAAATATGATACATTTACACAAGGAGATTTTATTCAGCTGTTAAAAAAATGAAATCATGTAATTCATATGTAAATAGATAATGCTAGAACTGAACATTCTAAGTGAGGCAACTAGGTCCCAGAAAGACTGACAACTTTTTTCTCTTATATATGCTTAAATTAGGTGCTGTATTTAGAATACTCATACTGGTTAGGTAGCTAATAAGTGACCAGAAGGAAAAGGGAATCATTCAAGTAAGGGGATTCAGAATATACTGTTATAAATGAATAAACTGGAATTAGAACAGGAAGATTAAAGGGGCTGAAGGATAAATGGAGGGTGGAATAGAAAATTGGATAACTAATGCGGAATGCCTTTTGTAAAACTACATGAAAACCTACTACTGTAGAAGCTTCCTGATATATTGTAGTGGTTTGAAATGGTAAATGAAAATGGCCCCCATAGGCTCAGAGACAGCTGCACTATTAGGAGGTGTGTCCTTGTGGGAATCAGTGTAGCCTTATATTAGAGGAAGTGTGTCACTTTGAGGTCTCAGATGCTCAAGTCAAGCCCAGTGTCTTGCTCTTTTGTTGCTGTCTGTAGTTCCAGATGTAGAACTCTCAGTTATCACTCCAGCAACGTTTGCCTGTGTGCTACCATACTTCCCATCACGTCAATACATGTCAATGATGAACTAAACCTCTGAACCTGTAAGATGGCCTTAATTAAATGTTTTCCTTTATAAAAGTTGTCCAGGTCATGATGTCTTATCATAGCAATAGAAACCCTAAGTAAGGCAAATATCTACATATATATATATAATTTAGTCAGAATTACTATATAATGGTGGAGAAAATACACAAAGAATTCTAGTTGATACTCAACTGGAAGCTTCACCCCTACCAGCTAGCAATCTCATCCAGCTACAAACCAAACCCTGTGAGCTCTAATAATGACCTGCCTACAAGACACACAAACGTCATTGAAGTGGAAACTTAAGGTTCTTTGGAAAGACAATTGTGTTGGATGGTGCTTTGATGGGGCAAGAACATGAAGGAACATTTTGCAGTAGTGGACACAGGTGAAGGCAGACTCATGAAGGAATGTTTCACTAAAACAGACACAGATGAAAGGATGTTCTTCTAAAGCAAGCATGTGAAAGGACATGTGATGAAGGATTCTTTGCTAATGACAGAGATGTATTGGTCTGCCTTACATTACACAGTTGAGCTCCATTTGTTGGGACTCCATAGAGAGAAAAAAATCACTAAAAAACTTCTGGTGGTGTGCTAGCAACTTCTTGCTGTTTCTTCAGACTCAGGCTGATTGGTAGAGTGATGTCAGCTAAGACAGATGCACATGCTGAGGCACAACATGTGCTGAGGCAAGGCCCATTGGAGGATACATCATGTTTGGAGAGAGTATAAATAGGACTCAATGGATAGTGAAAGAGGCTTGGCTTGGTGAGGCTTGGCTTGCTGGTAGAGCTAGCTGTACAGCTTTTTGGTCTGGCATCTTTGACAATCTTGACTTTGTTGAAGGAGACACAGCAAAGAACACCTGGCATCTCTCCTGATGACTCATGCCAGGCTGAGGCCTGGCTGTCTCTGGCAAGTAGTGCCACTGCTAGTGATTGTGTTCGCCATCCTGACTCTAGACTCTACCAAACTGGACTTCTGGTGTATCTGTGAAGTGTTTGCAAGTAGATAGAGTTGTTGTTGTTGCTGCTGCTGCTGCTGCTGACCTGTGAGCTAAAGTGCTGATTTCGTAACAACACAGATGGGAATTGCTCGAAAGAACCTTTCTAAACAGGCCTACTTCGCAATATCCTTTTCTATTACCTCTGGTGGGTGGTGGGCTACAAAGGAGTTAAAGTGTTTAAGAGCCATCATTAAAAGTAGACTTAAAAAAATTAAAATTACTTTTTGTAAGAGTAATCAAAAAAAGAGAGAAGCAGAGGAGGGGAAAAGCAAAGCCTGGTAGCACTGCCTTTCAAAAGCAAAAACAGGTAGATCTTTCTGGATTTAAGGCCAGGTTGGTCTTCAGAGCAAATTTCAGGCCAGCTAGGTATAGAACAAAACTTCAAGTTGGGCTGGAGAGATGGTTCAGAGGGTCAGTTCTTACAGAGGATCAGAGTTCTGTTCTAAGAACCCACATTGAGTGGCACACAACTTCTTGGCAACCTAGTTTCTGGGGCTCTGATGCCTCTTTTGGCATTTGCAGGCACTTACATATCCTGAATGCTCATGCTCATGCTCATGCTCATGCTCATTCTCTCTCTCTCTCTCTCTCTCTCTCTCTCTCTCTCTCTCTCTCTCTCTCTCTCTCTCTCTCTCCCCTCTCTCTCCTCTCTCTCTCTCTCTCTCTCTCTCTCTCTCACACACACACACACACACACACACACACACGTGCGCACACTCGTGTGCACACACACACTAATATTTAATAAGTAATGATAAAACAAATGTGGCAACATGGTAGAACAATTGCCTAATAAGCACAAGGTCCTTGATCTATCCCTAGCAGTACAAAACAATCTTATAGACTAGATAATGGCCATTAATGTTAATGCTAGTAAACTTCAGGACATCTCAATAAGATCAGTGGATTGAACCAATTTAAAAATCTTAGTCAGCCAGGCGGTGGTGATGCATGCCTGTAATCCCAGCACTCTGGGAGGCAGAGGCAGGCGGATTTCTGAGTTCGAGGCCAGCCTGGTCTACAGAGTGAGTTCCAGGACAGCCAAGACTATACAGAGAAACCGTGTCTCGGAAAAACCAAATCCAAAAATCCAAAAATCCAAAATAAAAAAAAAATCTTAGTCTATAATATTTGTTATAATTTTAAGGATGTTATTATTGGGGACAATAGCCAAATCATAAAATTCTCTCTTAAATGCTTCTCACAAATACATGTAAATCTGAAATAATTTCAAATGTAAAGTTTCACATTAAAAGAATTACACTATATCGGGCAAGTATAAAGAGAGTGAATGTGGGAGGGGCTCAACATGCCCTTCCCAAAGATTATTAAGGATCAGGGAATTTGTTGTGAATCTGTCTCTTCATACTATTGGAAGCTACACTCAGAAATTCTTACCAACATAACTGCCTAAGCATGAGCTGAACAAGGATGGCAGCAATGAACATGCTAAAGTAGGCAGAGATTCCAATCCTACACAAAGAACTTTAGGCAACTGAGGAAAGCTGGGAATAGGAGAGGTTGCCTTCCCCAGGGACAAGCACACCAATTGGTTGTTCAATATCAAATGTTGAGCCCTGAAAACACATACATAGGTAACATTATACAAACTGAAAAGGTTATATTTAGAAATATATATGCTTATACATATATGCATGCAATAATAGGTTTTTAAAGGACATGAATTTAAAACAGACTGGGAAGGGGTTTGAGTGGTAGGAATTTTAGGAAGGATGGGAGAGAAAATGCTATAGTTAAATTATAACTTCAAAAATGAAATAATTGATAAGTCCTACCCCTAGGTGAAAAGTCATTGACAACTGATGGCTATTGAGAAAAGGAGAGTCAATTTTCTTTAAGACTAAGACCCCTGGTAGGCTGCCTACATTCCAGCAGATGGCCCTATATCCAAGCACATACTGGCAACACAAAGTGGACTTCAGTATTTTTTTTATCCTTTTTTTAAAAGTATTTTTATTTTCTATATTTGTTTACATTCCAAATGATTTCCCCTTTCCCGGATCCCCCCTCCCCATATGTCCCATAAACCTTCTTCTCTCCATCCATGCTCCAATCACCTTCATCCTTTTTGACTTCAAGCTAGAAAGAACCCAGGTATCCCTCAACAGAAGAGTGGATGCAAAAAATGTGGTATATATACACAACGGAGTACTATTCAGCCATTAGAAACAATGAATTCATGAAATTCTTAGGCAAATGGATGGAGCTAGAGAACATCATACTAAGTGAGGTAACCCAGTCTCAAAAGGTGAATCATGGTATGCACTCACTAATAAGTGGATATTAACCTAGAAAACTGGAATACCAAAAACATAATCCACACATCAAATGAGGTACAAGAAGAACGGAGGAGTAGCCCCTAGTTCTGGAAAGACTCAGTGAAGCAATATAGGGCAAAACCAGAACAGGGAAGTGGGAAGGGTAGGGTGGGAAAACAGGAGGAGGGAAGGGGTCTGATGGGACTTTCGGGGAGTGGGGGTCTAGAAAGGGAAAATCATTTGAAATGTAAATAAAAATATATCAAATAAAAAAAGGGGAAAAAAGATCCACTTAAAAAAAAAACCAAAACAAAAGCAACAAAAAAAAGCAGTGCATGAAGCTAGAAATGAATAAAGGGAGTAATGGAGGAGGTGGAGAGGAGAAGATGGGAAGATGTATTTATTCAAAACATTATATGCACATAAAAGATTCTCAAACAATAAAAAATTTTGATACTAATTTATACTGGGTTGAGTTTAGATTCTAGAGTGCTATTTGTAATGGATATCATTTCAAACTTACCTAAGTTGTCATAGATAGGTGGATTGAAATTGTCTTGATTTTCCTCAAAAGTTGGGTTGTTCGTTGTCACATTGTTGTTTCTAATAATGCCTTGTACCATTTCTGGTATTTCTATAAATAAAAACTTATGTATTAGAAGATCTTTCATACATGAATTATATCCTCCAAGAAAAGAGGGATAATTAAGACATTCACGCCAAGAGGAAATTTAGAAGAATTTGTCCCCTACAGACTTACCTATTAAAAAAAATTACAAAAGCCTATACTCAACACAACTGGAGAATCTGGAGGAAATGGACAGTTTCCTAGACAGATATCCAACACCAAAACTAAATCAGGATCAAATAGATCAACTAAACAGTCCCATAACACCTGAAGAAATAAAAAGGGTCATAGAAAGTCTCCCAAGCAAAAAAAGCACAGGACCAGATGGCTTCAGTGCAGAGTTCTATCAGACCTTCATAGAAGACCTAACACCAATACTCTTCAAACTATTTCACAAAATAGAAACAGAAAGAACTCTACCCGACTCGTTCTATGAAGCAACAATTACACTGATACCAAAACCACACAAAGATCCAACAAAGAAAGAGAACTTCAGGCCAATTTCTCTTATGAATATTGATGCAAAAATACTTAATAAAATTCTTGCCAACCAAATCCAAGAACACATCAAAATGATCATCCACCATGATCAAGTAGGCTTCATCCCAGGGATGCAGGGATGGTTCAATATAAGGAAATCCATCAATGCTATCCACTACATAAACAAACTCAAAGAAAAAAATCATATGATCATCTCATTAGATGCAGAAAAAGCATTTGACAAAATCCAGCATCCTTTCATGCTAAAAGTATTGGAAAGAACAGGAATTCAAGGTGCATACCTAAACATCGTTAAAGCAATATACAGCAAACTAGTAGCCAACATCAAACTAAATGGAGAGAAACTTGAAACAATCCCACTAAAATCAGGGACTAGACAAGGCTGTCCTCTCTCTTCATATCTTTTCAATATAGTACTTGAAGTTCTAGCTAGAGCAATTAGACAACATAAGGAGGTCAAGGGGATACAAATTGGAAAGGAAGAAGTCAAATTACCACTATTTGCAGATGACATGATAGTCTACTTAAGTGACCCAAAAAACCTCCACCAGAGAACTCCTACAGCTGATAAACAACTTCAGCAAAGAGGCTGGTTATAAAATCAACTCAAGCAAATCAGTTGCCTTCCTATACTCAAAGGATAAGCAGGCTGAGAAAGAAGTTAGGGAAATGACACCCTTCAAAATAGCCACAAACAATATAAAGTATCTTGGTGTGACTTTAACCAAACAAGTGAAAGATCTATATGACAAGAACTTCAGGTCTCTGAAGAAGGAAATCGAAGAAGACCTCAGAAAATGGAAAAATCTGCCATGCTCGTGGATTGGCAGGATTCATATAGTTAAAATGGCCATCTTGCCAAAAGTGATCTACAGATTCAATGCAATCCCCATCAAAATCCCAACTCAATTCTTCAGAGTTAGAAAAAGCAATTCTCTGTCCTTTAAAGGAAGCAGCCTTCACCAGAAAATGGGTAGCCTTCACCAGAAAATGGCACCTTATTCTTCAACTTCCCATCCTCCAGAATAGTAGAAAAAATGAAATTCTCTTTGCACAAATTAATACTTTATGGTATCTTGTTTTACCAGCAGAAATAGACAAAGACCTAAGTTACATCTCAATGGAACTTTTTATTTTATTTTTTTTTTAAACTAACTATGCAAGCTGGGTGTAGTGGCACATTCTTTAATCCAACACTCAGGAAGCAGAGGCAGGCTGCTCTTATGAGAGGATGACATTGCTCAGTCTATGAAGACCTCCAGATTTGACACCATTCTGGTCTACAAAGCAAGTCCATGACAGCCAGGACTACACAGAAAAACCCAGTTTCAAAAAAAAAAAAAAAAACCCAAACAAACAAAAAACTGAAACAAAAAACCCTAAACATGCAAATTCACATATAAGAAACCATACTCTTGAGATTTTTGTGTCAGGCAAATAAAAAGCTTTAATTTATAAAAAAGATTTTATCTACATAAATATTTATGTAATATTTATATAAATAAGTATGAATATTTATACCTAAGTGTTCAAATTAGTCTTAATCATAAATAGTAAAACTCCACAAATTTTCCTTTAAATGTTAATGGCTAAATCAAGAGAATAAAACTGTTGATACACATTTGGATGAATCTCCACGGTATTGTATTGTAGGAGGAAAGCTTCTATTAAAAGGTTGCAAGTGGAAGGAAAGGCCAGCCAAAGAGATATTGATTTATATGTGTATTTATAGCAATACAGCTATGTATAGAAAAGGTTCTTGTGATAGAACCTTGACTGTGGCAAATTTTCTCAGGTGGTAAACTGCACAAAACTGAATGCACAGGCACAAATGGCAACCATAGCTTTCACAAGATGGTACCTTTGATGGACACTATATTTCCAATCTGAAAAGGTTTCAACATAAATCTTTCAGTTAAAACATACCCTAATACTAGTTTGTGTGAAGGAATTTTCATTCTAAAGAATGCTATTATGTCTTTACATACTCACCCAAATTGGGAGGGATATAGACAAACGGTGTGACCATATCTGGGTTGATATTCTCAACTCCCACAATAACTGGGTAAATCATGCCATTAGGGTCATTGGCCGGAATGGAGTCTACTGGTTGCTGAAATACTAGAGGAGCTTCCACAGCAGGCTGGTCAGATGAGATGACGCCATTGTTGACTTCTTGAGCACCTCCATCATAGGATTCTAACTCAGCATCAGGATCGAGCTTTTCAGACTTGATCTTTGCCACTGGCTGAACAACTTCTCCCTCGGGATTGCCCTGGCCCTGGGCTGCTTCCACTGCTGGGGTTAATGGATCACCACAATTTGTCTGTCCAAGAAAAGAAAAAAGAATGAGTTAAGTTTCCTGCAGTTCCTAGACTTTGGTTTTCAGTTTCTCCATCTGATTAGCCTATCAAAATGTTTTTTTGTTGTTTGCTTCTTAAGGCTTGCTGTCATATCACTGTAGGTTTCCTACAAATGATGACCCTCCTGCCCAGGCATCCTGGGTACTGGGATAAGCATACTTTACCACACCTGGCTGCCAAAACATTCTTTTTGTAACTCACACATTATTATAAAGAACTTACAAGTTAAAAAAAGTCACATGCCTAAATTAACCAAACCCAAAGTCAACATATTCTTGTGTGAACACATATTATATCTAAAATGACACTCATCCCGTTTAAGTCAACTGTGAATAAAAACAAAAATTAAAATGCTAATCAGAGATGGATAAACATATTGTTCTTCCTGAAGACCCAACTTGGTTCCCAGCAACCACACCAAGAAGCTTACATCTGGTTACTTCTACCCCATGGGATCTGACATGCCCTTCTGGCCTCTGCAGCAAGTGCATACACACACACACACACACACACACACACACACACACACTTTTAAAATATTTTTAATACTGTTCAAACATAAACATCTATTTCTATCACTACACCATTTTCTACTGTTAAAAGTAAATGCAGCCCTTTCTCTGTGCCCCCAATACAGTTTAATTGAATTTTATATATGGTCATTTAGTAACATAAAGGTACTTGTAGTAATTTAGCAAACCTGAATTTAACCATTTTTCCCATAGAATTTTAGTCACCTACCTGCTGCTGAACTAAGTGTAAATCAAACTTGTTAATTTCATGGTCCCATTGCTTTAGGTACTAGAAGTTTAGCAAGATTGTACGAATGCTTTTATAATACTTACACATCTTTCCATCTGTGACACCCCACAGAACTCGTGCATTCTTGAAACTGCTTCATAAATATTGGTAATCTGCCTGTTTGTCCTCTCAAGAAGTTCTTCTAATTGCTATTATAAATAAGAAAATTGTTAAGTTCTCATTTTAAAAGAAAAATGACACATGTGAAAATGTAGGCCCAGAGAAGTGGCTCAGCTGTTAAGAGCACTTGCTGCTGACTTTGCTGAGGACCTGAGTTCAGTTCCCAGCACCCATATGGTGGTCACAACCACCCCCATCACAACCAATTCCTGGAGAGCTGTTCCCCCTTCTGACCTATGCAGGCAGCATGCATGCATGTTATGCACATACATACACGTAGGTAAAGCACTCACATAAATACAATGAATACATCGAATAAAAAATTCAAAACAAAGTAATTTTCAAAAGAAAATATTTGAAGTTGAAGTTTGAGTTCTTGGCACACTGGAAATTCTGCAGCAGTCATAAATGCACCATTTCCTTGGGGTGAGGCCTGGTTGTGTCACCAACCACCTGGCTGAGACACAGACTCTCAACCTGCCCCTACACCATCTGACCTATGCATACTTGGAAGAAATGTCAGTGATGAAAGGTGAGAACTTCATAGCCGCTGACAGCCTCCCATGCAACACAAATATGCCAGAGCCATTTCTCATCAAGGAAGATAGTAACTTAGAGAAATGCAAAAATCAAAGGCTCCACCCCATGCCTACACAATGGAGAACCTGAATGGAAACAAGCAAGCCTGGTCTTAACAAGCCCTCACATGGGTCCAGATTACAGGCCTGTACCACCACACCCAGCAAACTTTTGCTTTTCAAACTGTGCTTTCAAGAAATCTTATGGTATAGCAATCACCTCTTTTATATATATCTCTATTGCCGTGGTTCTCAACCTTCCTAATGCTGCAACCCTTTAATACAGTTCCTCATGCTGTGGTGACCTCCAACCATAAAATTATTTTCATTGCTATTTCACAACTGTAATTTTGCTACTGTTATGAATCATAATGTAAATATCTGTGTTTTCCAATAGCCTCAAGCAGCCCCTGAGAAAAAGTTGTTCGATGCTCAAAGTAGTTGTGAAGTACAGGTTTGAGAAACATTACCCTAGGGTATGTAGCTCACAAAACCCCTAATAATTACATACTTCTCTTGGTATCTACTAAAAAGGTCAGTTTTTCTAATATCCCCTCAAAACAAAAACAACCAACTGTAAGATAAATTCCTCACGGAATTTGTCCTTTTGTTTCAGTTGAGATAAGATTATGTGCAATTAGGTTCATTGTAAAACTGCATCCAAACCAGCCAAATGTCATTGAAGACTATGCTGGAAAAATTAAACATCAAGACATTTATATGAATTTTAATTTTGAGCTACATTTCCGGTTTCTTCTCCATTTTTTTTTTTGAGACAAAGTCTCACTAAATTGAAAGGGTGGGCTTTGAATTTAAAATCTTTCTGCCTCAGCTTCTCATGTAGCTAACTTATAGGCCTGCACTACCAGACCCAGTCAACTACTACACACACACACACACACACACACACACACACACACACACACATACACACACACAATTTAAACACAAGGTTAGGGATATAGTTTGTTGGTAGAATGCTTGCCTAGCATGACCAAGACTTTTTTTCATGTATATTGCATCATTTATTTTCCACCTCTGTCCACTGAGAGGGCTTAGAACTTCAACAGTTAACAAGGAATGCACCTAGCATCCAGATCAAGATTTCCATTCACTAAAACAAAAGAATTCTTTCAGAAGTTGAATGCCTGTAAAGGAGCAGGGAAATGCTAATGAATACAGAATAGCTTGTGATGACAGAAAAGAAGACAGTGCTCAAGAAAAGTGAAGGCAGAGCAAAAATGGTTTAGGGGCCAAGGAGAAGGAGTTCAAAATGACCCAAACTGGAAAATCAGATCAATGAAAGGAGTGGTGCTTTTAAATAGATTATATGATATAATAAACAAGTATGTCATATATATATATGTATTATATATAGTATATCTTATAACATTGCAAGATATAATACAGTAACTGTTGGATATATATATATATATATATATATATATACACACATACACACACACACATGTAATGTTGCCTCATAACACACAGTAAATTTTCATGAGTCTGTTTTGATATAACTATGTATGATTAAATGAGTGAGAAATTAATGATGATTCTTCCTAATCAATTAATTCTAATAAACATAGAAGAAGTTAATTACTAGAGTCATTATTAGACAAATATCACAGTAATGATGGCCAGTTAAAAATGTATGGATAGATGCTTACTCAATTCAGTGGGATTGGGAGAGACAGGATGTTAAAAGAACCATAGAGGATGCTGTGTTTTATTACAAAGGGGAAAATATTGGAAGACACTTTGTGAATCAAGTGTTAAATGTTACTATCACCATTAAAAAGATATACAGACAAGGCCTACCTTGTGATGTGGCTCAACAAGATAGCATCATTTTTGCGGTATTCTTGTCAACAATGCAACAATGCATAATCTGAATCTATACAAAAGGCAATATCTGATACCCAAAACACATACACATGAATTTGATGATAATAATTACAGAAGAAAAAGTCATGAATTCTAAAGGGGTGTCTCACAATAAGAAATGGTGGTGCTGCAAAAGAAGAAATTTTGAGTCACAAGCAAGGGAATAGAAATGATATAAATGCAATGCATTCATATATAAAATTCTCAAAACTAGGAACATATTAAATGTGAGATACTGGATTAAACTTGATCACAGGGAAAAAGTGAGATTTGGAAATAATTGCATAATTCAAGTAAGCACGATAGTTTCAGTAATATTGTTATATCAATGTTGACTTCCTAATTTTGATTATAGTACTATTATTTTAATTTTAGGGAAGCTTAAAGAGATGCATATATATGGAGAACCCTGTAGTATTTTATAACTCTTTAAAAAGTTGAAAACCTTTTCAAAATTTGGAAACCCAATAAAACAAGGATCAAAACTACTGTGAATTGGGCAACTGGGCCATATTTCTGCAGCAGGCCACTTGTCTACCATATAGGCATGATCCCCAGCACCTTCCAATTTCAGACAAGAGGAAAAATAGTTCATAGTTTATTGTCTCAAAAGAACTATATAAATTCATGATGGAGAAGTATTTCCTTGAATAAGAATCTAAAGTAAGTTCACATTAAAGGAAAATTGAAATAGAATCTGACATTGAGGATGTGACTCAATAGAGAACATAACAAAACCTAGGAATCCATCTCCAACACTAGGAAAAACCCAACCCTGAACTGGTTCTTAGTATGTGTGAAAGTACTTAACAATTAGCAACTGGTATTACACAAAGATTCAAAATCTGAAGTATATCAGTTACTAATCATTTCTTCCCTAACAGGTACTCCATTTGTATTCTTAACTGGTAAAACAGTCCAAGAGTAGAGTCATGCAAGGGGAATTCTGACTGCTGATAAAAAACCTCCAAGAATATAAGCCTAACCGTCTTATGACCTCAGTTTCTTCCAAAACATTGGAATTGGTCTTGGAATGTGCTTTCATGCCCCTCTCTGGTGTAGTAGATAGGAGTGAATTCACTTTAGTTTATTCATTTCAACTGGATATTGTTATTCATTCATATGCCTTGATGGAAAAGTATGTTTTTGCCACATATCAATTGTCCCTGTGATTGTACACTCTATTCCGGTGACTTGTCTTAACCCTCAGAGCATAAATTTTCTGATGATCTGATGCTCTGAATAAAGGTGGCTATTGCATGAGACGTCAATCCAACTCATTTAGCCTCTACTATCTCGAGTTCAAGCCACCCATTAGAGCAGTAAGCATTATGAGCCAAAGGTAAATATGAAGGTAGGAATTAAGATAAAAGTTTAGAACATCTATTTCATCCTAATAGACCTCCCACTACAAAAATATGAAAGGGTATACTGGTAAAATTGTATTATTAACCAAACTGCCTTTAAGTCACAATTCTTATTGAACATAAATCTTTCTGTACTTCAGGGCACAAAGACCAATCTTCCAGTAATCTAGAATCAGTTCTGTGCTGAAAGGAAATATTTTTATCCACAAAGAATCAAATATTATAGGGCTCTAGACCTTCAAATAATACAACAGTGACACTCTGTGGACAAGACAGGAAACACTCCCTCTTTGGAATAAAAGGATTGATCTAGCATTGGAAGGGAATATAAGGACAGAGAAAAAGGAGGGAGGTGATTGGAGAAGGGATGGAGAGAAGAAGGTTTATGGGACATATGGGGAGGGGGGATCCGGGAAAGGGGAAATCATTTGGAATGTAAAAAAAGAATATAGAAAATAAAAATATTAAAAAAACTAAATTAAACTAGAAAAACAAGAAACCATCATATTGAATTATAATGACTATTCAAAGGCTAAATTATGGACTTCAAAGATAATCTTAATACAAATATATAAAGTAGTTGACAAAATATTTGTTCTAAAATACATGATTTAAAATTACTTTTATTAGCCTTGCATTATGCACTTAACCAATTTGACAATAAATTTTTGATTATAGTAAAACATGTACTAGTAAAACTTTATTCTTATCAATTCAACTTCCCTTAAGTCACAATTCACATTGAATGTCCCATGGCATAAAGACTAGTCTTCCAGTAACCTAGAATAATTTATACTATGAAAGGAAGTATAACTACTGAAGTGCTCTAGCAGGCCTGAATATGTATGGCAAAAGAGGTGCCAGGTCTTGCCCATCTCCCATCCCCCATCCCTCTCCCTTGCTAAACCATTAGTCTGCATTTCTAAAGCAAGCCTCCAAATTCTATTCCCTGATTTGGCCACTTTCTTATACTTGACTCACTCCTGAGGCTGATCACCAAGGTGAAACTATCAAAACATCAAGGTCCAGCAATCAAAAATCCCCATTTGGCTACCCTAATTAACATACCCAATCAAAACTAACCAACACATCCAGGCTCATTCTAACACAGACCTCTTCTTTTACATTCTTAAAATGAACAGTTGGAAAACTAGTTGCTATTGTTTCTACCCAATTCAGATCAGCCACCTTGTCTCTTTGCCTTGCACAATAAAAAATCTCTTTGTGCATGGAAAGTGTTGCTTGGATGTAAACTGTGCCTAATCTGGGGTCCAGAGTGAAGCATCCCACAATATGTGGTCCCTTCAATACACCTGTATTAATATATATATTAATTACATATATATATATATATATATATATATATATATATATATATATCCATCTGTATAATATATACTATATTTAGGAGATTTATTAAAGTGGCTTACAAGCTGTGGTCAAGCTAGTCCAGTAATGGCTGTGTACCAATGTAAAGTCCAATAATACAGTTGCTCAGTCCAAGAGTTTGAATATCTTAGATAGCCTTCAATATAAGCTAGAATCCCAAAGAAGTAAGCTCTAATGCCAGTGAAGGAATGGACTTGCTAGAGAGGATGGTAGGAAGCAGGCAAAGAAAGAACAAGCTTCCTTCTTCCATGTCCTTTATATAGGCCACTAGCAGGTATGGCCCAAATTAAAGGTGGATCTTCACACCTCAAATGATCTGGATTAAGTTGTATCTTCCCACCTCAAAAGATCCAGATTAAAAATGGATCTTTCCATTTAAAATGAATTAATTATTGGGTTTTATTTAATTCTACATGTAGTCAGGATGAAAACTAGGAATAGCCATCACAAATCCACCTCTTATCAATCCTGACACACAATTATATCTCCTTAAGTCATACTTAATTTCCCAATAAAAGCAATGACTAGGTCATAAGTATGCCTAACATGATATAACTATCACTCGTGCAACCATGAACACATCATAAATCTTAGAATAGATGGTAGTGTTGAGGATTCTTTTTCAGTATTGAGGGACATTCTTTTAGTATCCAAACTTAAATATGATAACCACTGATATTCTCTTAATTTATGTTATATTGCATGATAAAGAAATCAAGGGCCGGGTGGTAGCAGCGCACACCTTTAATCCCAGCACTTGAGAGGCAGAGGCAGGCAGATTTCTGAGTTCGAGGCCAGCCTGGTCTACAGAGTGAGTTCCAGGGCAGAGGGCAGCCAGGGCTACACAGAGAAACCCTGTCTCAAAAAAAAAAAAAAAAAAAAAGAAATCAAGGAAAGAAAACACAAATAGCTATACACATTCCTAACAAATTATAACAGAAGCTTTCATGTCAATTATAATCCTGTTTCTGTGACTGGTTGTGTGGCCTTAGCTGGTATTTATAACTACAGGGACCAGTAATAAGGGAAGGCTACCTTGTCCCTGACTTAACTCCAAGCTGAAGACCAGAATCAGGGGAAAAACACTCTGCCTGTGACTTAACTCCAATGTGAGACCAAGGCCAAGGGATAAACACCCTGCCCATGGCTTGACCTGGAGCCCCTGAGGCTTGGAAATCCTCACCACCTTGAGACACCCCAAACCAAGCAGCCCTACTGTACTTTTCCACTAGTTCACTATATATGCTCCAAGACTCTATAAAAGCCCTCTTCTTTCACCTAGCCCTCTCTTTCTTCCAATTCAGAGGCGAAGCCAGCCAATGTTTTTCTCCCTAGTAAATCTCTTTTTTGTGAGGGTTGTTGCCTAGTGTGACTGACAAGATGTCCTTGTGCTGGAAAAATACTCATATAGATACCTTGATTTGGATGGGCTTTTCTGGTACCTATGCTGCTCCCTTGGGGTCTGACCAAACTGGGACCCAATCCCTCATCTCTCATCTCATTGGGGTGGTCCTCTCCCACCCCAAAAGACTCACCTTCAGGCCCACTGATAGCTTGACATACCATTCACCAGAGATAATTCTGTAAGTTTCCCCTTCAGACAGAGGTACTCCCCAACCATGGTCTTTAAGGCTATGGTTGGCCCTCTTTACAGACTTCCATCACCTCCAACCCTTGGAGCCACAATTTTGCAGCTTCCTTAAGTCCAGCTGGACTATTATCATCCTTTCTTTCCCACCTTTTTCACCTTCCCTCGAATCTGTCTGTAATCCCACAGTTTCTCTGTCATCATGGCTTTTATAATACTGTGAAATCTCCTTCCTGTCCCTTTCCTAAGGATAAGACCTTCCTGAGCTCTGATTTTCATTGTCTTTAGGGAAACCTTTGGACAACATCCATGAAAGCCCTAGTACCAGGCACAGTCCCTCCTTGGGCTATTAACACTGACCCCTGTTGAGTACAGTGAAAAACACACCAAAAGGCTTTGTTTTATCTACCCTGAGTCCTAGAGAGACACCCTTAACTAGAGGCTGCTGGGCCATTTTTCCCACACCCCCTCATTCTACCTTATTATGCCTCTTAGAAAACCTCTAACCTCTCCACCTGACCTAACAGGCCCCAAATTTATTCGCTTTTTCAAACAAATTTGCCCTTAATATCTCTTAGATAATCGGTCCAAATGGCTGCCTAATTATTGCAGCTGTATTAATATTCCAAGTGTTACTTGGGACTTTCACAACTACTAAGAGTAATCAGGGAAATGGAAAGAGATTTCCCATTCCCTATATTCCATGGTTCTCTTTGCTCCAAGCCCTGTTTGTTTTTTCTCTACCTCCCACCCCTGCCACACACACTGTATGAATGTTCTGTCTTTTTAAGTTTCCTTTGAATCTGAAGTCTGTTGCAAGTGTGGGAGCTAAGAGTCAGACAGGGCAGGCAAAGGAGAGAACAAAGAATAGATGTGTACACACTCTTCATTGGCTAGTGGCTCTCTCAGCTCCCTCCTGCAGCTTCTACAGCTAGAGATAAAATTGTTTCTATCTCTAAGCCTTCTTTGTTCTCAGCTTATTGGATCCAGTTTTACAGGGAATTCTGAATCTTTTAGGTTTGGGTACTATTAAATTGTTTTCTAGTTCCATCCATTTGCATGAAAAACCTCAGGATGTCCTTGTCCTTAATAGCTGAATAGTATTCCATTGTGTAATACCCAAGATACAGCCTACTCCAAAAGGTCAACAAGCTGAAAGGCCCAAGTGATGATGCCTCTGTCCCACTTGAGAGGGAGAAGAAAGCAATCACAAGGGGGGTGGGGATAGTAGAGACCTGGAAGGTAAAGGGGGGGGGGACATGATTTGATATTGGGTAGGGGAAAAGTACTGAAGCCCTGAGGGCCTGCAGAAAAAAATGGAAACAGGCAACCTCAGGAGGTTGGAGGGACTCTCTAGAATGTACTAGAGACCTGGGAGATGAAAGACTCTCAGGACTCAAAGGGAGGGACCTTAGATGAAATGTCATACAGTGGGGAGAGGGAACTTACAGAGCCCACCTCCAGCAGGAAGACAGGGCATCAAGTGAGGGATGGGGTTGCCATCCCACAGTCACAACTCTGACCCATAATTGTTCCTGTCTGAAAGAATTACAGGGATGGAAATGGAAAGGAGCCTGAGGAAAAGAAGGTTCAGCGACAGGCTCAAAGTAGGATCCAGCTCAAGGGGAGGTCCCAAGGCCTGACACTATTATTGAGGATATGGAGTGCTCACAAGAAGGAACCAAGCATGACTGTACTCCAAAAGACTCATCAAGCAGCTGAAAGAGTCAGATGCAGATATTTGCACCAAACCAATGGCCAGAAGCTGCTGGTGCCTGTGGTTGACTTAGGGAAAAGCTGGAAGAAGCTGAGGAGGAAGGTGACCCTGTAGGAGGACCAGTAGTCTCAATTAAGCGGCACCCCTGACATCTCTTAGACACTGGACCACCAACTAGGCAGCATACACCAGCTGATATGAGGCCCTCAACAAATATACAGCAGAGGACCACTGGGTCTGGGTTCAGAGAAGATGCACCTAACCCTCAAGAGATTGGACACCCCAGGGAGTTTAGAGGTTTGGTGAAGTGGGATGGGGAACATCCTCATGGAGACAAGGGGACAGGGAGGAGGTATGGGATGTGGAACAGTTGGAGGATGAACTGGGAGGAGAATAAAATCCAGAGTGTAAAAATAATTAAATAATAAAAATAAATAAATAATAGAGTTGTGCATAAAAAATATTTTCTGTTGCTCTACTTCAATGAAAAACTTGCTCTGAAGTTGGGTTACGGCCCTACCTCCTTTAGACCAAAACATGCATGTTTAAAGATTTCCTCCAAAATCTCCGTGCCCTGTTAGGTGGGCCAACTTACTATGTGACAGAGAAAGGATAGAATGAGGTTAGACTATTCCCAGTGGGAATTATCACTACCCATTTCATACTCCTTTTGGTTTTGGATTAAATCTGTAAAACTTTTGTTAAGGTATGAATCATAGCTCAAAAATTTTAAAACTAATGAGTAAACTTTCTGTACTTGAAGATTTGTAAGTATATTGAGTATGGTTAAAATCTGTAACAAAAGAGTTAATATAAAACTTATTACACAGAGGGTTGATTGTGTGTGTGTGTGTGTGTGTGTGATCTTAAAAGAACTATATAGCATGATGCACTTTGCAGATATAAGCAACATGTGGCCTGCCACCATCTTAGCTACTGTCTCCCATCTGGATGGAGGCAGTCACGTGGCTGCAACTGTCCTTGCTAAGGTGGGAGAGGGTGAATACCATATGACTACACTACAATCTTGATTAAAGGTGGCTCAATGTTATAAAATAACCAAGGAGGCCACAATATGTCTCCAAGATATTTTGGACTGAGATGGATTTTTGTTTAGGTGATTCTTATCCTGAGAATAACAGATGAGGAAAAATCATAAAAAACTAGCCTTACAAAAAA
Organism: Apodemus sylvaticus; assembly: GCF_947179515.1. Classification (NCBI taxonomy): domain Eukaryota; kingdom Metazoa; phylum Chordata; class Mammalia; order Rodentia; family Muridae; genus Apodemus; species Apodemus sylvaticus. The sequence goes on from NC_067495.1 coordinate 30,564,509, forward strand.
ATAGGATTTAAAAGCAGCATCTTATACTGTGAATTCCTTCACATTCATTAAAGTGTTTCAATATATTACCTGATCTTACAAACTTAATTTCCATAACATTTATATGATTCTCACTGTTAAACTGTTAAGCTGGAGGTTTTGGAACAAAGGCCAAGATGGTGTGGGCCAAGAGGTTTCCACCATTCTCTTCTGACCAGAAGCCAAAGTTTGCAAAATATCACACAAAACACTGGACAAAGCAAGCTCCTAGTTTTGGATTCCAAAGTGAGCATCAGACCTAAGGGCTGTAATCCTTCCGAGTAAGGCTATAACCCTAGTACCTCACTATCATCTATCTCACCACTCCCTCCCCTTCCCCTTTAAAAAGCACCTACCTCAACCCACAAGCCAAGAATTTTCTGACCTCCTCATGTTCGGTCAATGACACACACACATACACACACACCCAAGCTGTTCCAAATAAACCTGCTTTTATATTTATAATTTGACCTAATATGGTGTATTGCCTCAATGGAGAAACTATACACTCACTAACAATCTTCTCCCTGAGGAGCACAGGTGAGTCTGGACAGGCTAGAGCACATGCAGACAATATCTACTAATCTAAAACTGCCCACTTAGTTGTGCTGAGGTTGGCCCCAAATGGGATCCTGAATGGAACTATAATACCCGGGGGCATTTAACCTAGAGATCATTTTATAATTTGCCTCCTCCTGGCCAGTCTCCTTAAAAGTGATATACATACATACATACATACATACATACATACATATATACATATATATATATGTGTGTGTGTATATGTATGTGTGTGTACATATGTATATACATATGTACATACATATGTATATGTGTATACATACACACACACATATACATATCTCGGCCAACTTACAAAGGCCCTCCTCTAATATATCAGTCTGAATCCTGATAGAAACAATCCCTTATGAGCTACTTCTTCCAGAGTTTCTTTTACATTAGGGTCAAAGTTAAATGGCCATAGAGTGGATCACCTACTCCAGAGGCAGAAGTCTTATTTGTGGCCTTTAAAGTATACACCATGGTAGAGATGAGAAAGCCTAAAAACAAAAATATCTGATGATGACTAAATGTACCGTTTAGCAGGTCATAGCAGCTTTCCAGGTTCCCTTGCTTCTGAAAGCCCAAGAACCTCCAGGTCCCTGCTTAAAATACAATCAGGAGGTTCACTAGGTACGGGCATGCCAGAACTCTCACAAACCATATGCTGAGCTGTTGACCGTCTCCCATGGCCCTCATGATGAGGGGACAGCAAGCCCAGATCACCCTTCACCAGACCTCCTAGGTTAGGCCATGGGTGACTGAGGGATCCCGGGTTCCCTTGGACTAGCCAACCCCATCTCAAACAGAGAACTATGGGTAGTAAACAGTATCAGGGTGACCTATCTCCTTCCTTCTAGACACTGGAACTACTTACTCTGTCCTGAAAGTTTTGGGGACCTACCTCTCCTTTATTCGCTACTGTCAGGGGAAACACTAACACCTGTATTTTTAGGGGTACTCCCCTTACTCATTACTTCCTAGTAGTACCAAACTTGCCAGGTCTCCTTGCTGGGAAGGGACCTCCTAGCCAAAGTGAAAGCCCCTATTTCTTTAGTTCCCACAATGCACTTGACTCTAGGCTCACTGGTCATTCCCTTCCTCTTTTCTCTCCCAACTACACAATCTAACACATCCTTTCCTTTACTGACTTTCCAGGTGGATTCCTGGGTATGGGATACCCAAACCCATCTATGGCCAAATATTGGTCCCCTCTTGTCATCTAACTGCAAAACCCTACCAATTTTATCACCCACCCTCACCCTCTCTTCAAAGGCTCAGGGAACTTAAGCCTCTTATCTCTGACCTCTTAAGAAAAGGACTTTCATGGCCCATGTCTTCTCCTTTTCACACCACCATACACACCCTTTAAAACCTCAATGGAAGTTACCCATTGGCTCAGGATCTTTGGCTTATTAACTCTGTATTGGTTCCTCTCCAACATGCAGAACCCACCTCCTATACTCTTCTTTCCATCACTGTCTCTGGGGCCTCTCATTTTTCTGTCTAGACCTCAAGGATGCCTTCTTTTCTGTTCCTCTCAATCTCCAGTCACAAAATATCTTTACCTTTACTTGAACTGACCCGTACACCCACCTTTCTATCCAACTCCCCTGGACTGTCCTACCCCAGGGGTTCCAGGACAGCCCACATCTATTTGGCCAGGCTTTGGCCTTTGACTTACTTTCTTTGTCCTGCTTTCTCAATATAAGCTTATACAATATGTAGCTAATCTTTTCCTCTATAGTTTATTCCTACAAATAAGCCAGACTGACACCTCTCCACTCTACTAAACTTTCTTTCTGACAAAGAAAGAAAGAAAGAGAGAGAGAGAGAGAGAGAGAGGGGGGGGGGAGGGGGGGAGGAAGGAAGGAAGGAAGGAAGGAAGGAAGGAAGGAAGGAAGGAAGGAAGGAAGGAAGGAAGGAAGGAAGGGCCTCACCCTCTATGGTCCAGCTATCCACCCAACCCCTCGGTTTACTTATCTGGGATTAGCTTTAGTCTAACTTACAAGCCCATTACTCTAGATAGAAAGCACTGAATTCAACCATTCACAATCCCTAGAACCAAGGATGAAATTCTGTCCTTTCCAGGAATGGCTGGTTTCTTATGCTCTTGGATCCCCTCTTGCTGGCCCCCTATATAAGGCAGCCTGTGGCACCTCACAGGAGCATCCCCTTGTACCTTTCATAAGCCCCTTTATAAGCTTCAATGGGCTCTTCTAGCCAGAGCCACTAATTAACAGAATGAACTAATACTTATTACCTGTACCTTTCAACTAGCAAATGGACTTGGCCACTTCAAAACAAGTTTCTGATCTGCCTCAAGCTGTTGATTTGACTCTCCTAAAGCACATAGGGGATCACCTGTTTCTGATGGCTTCTGTCAGCCATGATATTTGATTCCAAATTCTAGATCTGCCTCTTTAGCTGCTTCTTTCCTCCATCTGCTCTAACCATTTGTCTCTCCTTGCCTACTTGCTAAGTGTCCTCTTTCTGCCTCCTGGAGCCTGCTATGCCATCTGGGAACCTGACCATGTGGGCGACTCTCTAGTTACTAAATCTCTTGTAGGATTTGTTGCATAGTGTGACTTTGTGGTAGTTCTTGGCTAGATATCCTTAATCCAGGAAAAACCTTAACAATAACTACCTTCCTCTACTATCCATTCTGTATTTCCTTAACCTTTGGCAAACACCTCAGTAGGTCTTGACTCTTTTCCCAGAGTCGTCATTCCTGAAGGGTCTGTGCCTTTTGTCATCCTGCCTGGATTAGGCTGTTGTAGTTTCCTATTGACGTTAATTATAGGACTTATTAGCACAAAGAGAGGCCCCAAGTGGCCAGAGGTAAGACTGAGCTTTCTAGTTCAATGGAATGCTATTTTATTTTTTATAAAAAGGAATACAGTATAATGAGTACAAAGATTTTCATTTTAGTATACGAACCTTAAAAACATCTGGACTAGATGAGCGTCTTCTTTTGGTTAATGGGGGGAAAGCCATTGAGTTATGGTTGTCTCTTTTTACGGTTTCTGGAAGATTTTCTTCATAATCCTCTTCATCATCATCATCTTCTTCATCATCTCCATCAGCTCCATTGTCATCATCATATTCATCTTCAAACTCTGAAAAGCAGCAAATTAAAAAGTCTTTTCATATACTCACTACCTAAAAACCTTATTATAGATATATTCTGAGCATGCCACTTTAAATTAGAGCCTATTTTAAGTTTAGAAAAGTAACAAAATAAAAATCCTTTCGCAAGTAATTTATAATAAATATTTAAGCATGGAAAGAATATGCCGCCTCAATAGGAATAAGTGTAAAGTTTTTTTAATATAAAAAGCAAATTCAAACTATGAAGTGGTGCTTTGCAATTTCAACTCTACAAAATATATGCTGGGAACAACTGAAGAAGAGAAGATGACTGTTAGTGCTTTAATAAAGATCTCCAAGAATTTTCTTTTTTCCCTCTTCCTCCTTTTTTTACTTAGGGAAGTAACATACTTCCAAACTATGTTTCAGAAGTCCAGAAGTCTGGCCTCCACCCTTGCCTCTGCAGTAGCAGGCTCCACTACTGTTCCCTGGGTAGTGCCACTGCAAAGACTCTGCCTCTTCACTTGCACTAAAAACCCTTCAAAGTATTTTCACTACAGAACTGGTTGTGGCTCCAAAACCATGCAACTGAAGTAAATGGGTATGAAATAGAAGTTTAAATCTGGAAATATCAATGTTTACATTATGGCTTTAAATCATTCAGTATGGAACTAGAACAATGATACAATGATGCTCAAGCTTGAATTAGGTTAGGCTTGTACACTTTCTTCATATTTACTGACAGTGCACTATAGTGCAAAAGCTTTATCTATCCTGAGCCAGAGCAGCAAGGAGATATGGCAGTAAGAAAAAGGAGTAAGAAGATGGTAATCTGGTGTTGTGGTTTACACCTATGCTGCTAGTTCCCTGAGGCCAAGGCAGGAGGATGCCAACTTTGAGCCAGTCTGAGCAGGTCAATATGGATCACATACAGACCCTAGGATTTCCTCTCAAAATGAGGGAAGGGGTTCTGTCTCTGGTTTAGGTAGGAGAGTCTTATATTCATGGCCTGCCTGGGCTAGACTGTCTCAAATGGGGAAAAATGTAAAAAAGCGGTCAAGGTTATAGCCCAAAGGTAGCATGTAAGATGCCCTAAATTCAAGTCATTCCCAGTAGTGCAAAGGGACATTTAAAAAAGACGATCAAACTGTACATCTGCTACATATGTTGGCAGGGGCTAGGTTCAGTCCATATGTTCTCTTTGGTTGGTGGTTGAGTCTCTCTGAGCCCCCATGTGTCCAATTTAGTTGGCTCTGCAGGTCTTCTTGTAGTGTCCGTGACCCTCCAGACTTCCACAACACTCCCTGATCTCTGCCTAATGTTTGGCTGTGGGTCTCTGCATCTGTTTCCATCAGCTGCTGGGTGATGACTCTCAAATGACAATTGTTCTAGGCTCTGTCTGCAGGCATAGCAGACTATGGGGATGGGAGGGTGGTTGGAACTGATAGGAGAGGAAGAAGCAAGCTGTGACTAGGATGTAAAGTGAATAAATAAATTAATGAAAAATAGGAGAATTAACTCTCATTAAGGTGAATATAGAGCACTGGATTTTATAAAAGAACATATCCAACTCAAACTGTAATTTCCATTAAATCTTATTTTTAACTGAACGTTTTGTCTACATATTTTCATATATATGTCCTTTTCTGGTCTGTATGAGCATCAGGCAAACACGTAGTACACAGGAAGGCATGCAGGCAAAAATCTACACATGCAAAATAGTTTATTAAATTTAGCTCTTTATAAAAAAGTTCAGAATCTAATTAAACAAAGTAATCTATCACCATTAAATATGAGCTTTATAGATGTATTTCCTTTTTCTTTTATACTGCTTATATATTTTGAGAAATTTAGAGTATCACTTAAAATTTTCAAAATATTTTTAAATTTCTTCACAGTACTTTATTTTATCAATGCAAATATATTTGGCTACCATCTATTAGTGTATATTTTTGGCTTCTAAGTTTTATGACATCTAAGTTTTCAGTCTTTTGAAATAATTATGTATATCCATTCAAACAACTATTTCATCCTATAGAAGAACATTTGAAAGACTTCTGATAGATATTTCCCAGAGGTCCTAAAAGGCTGGACACATTTGCATTCCAAGAAAATTAAAAGGTAATGTTTTTCTCCATTATCACTAAAGCGAATTAACTTTCAAACATCAATTTAATAAGAGTTCAAAGCTCTGTCCATCTCATTTGCATCCTTCTCGTTATGAATGCAGTTGAATATTTTCAGATGTTTCTGTCTGTTAATAGCCCTTGTTCTGTGGATCTCTAGTTTTCCTGTCTCCTTGCTCATTATCCAATTGGGTTTCCTGCATACACTCTGGCTATCAAAGGGTATTAATGGGTACGCAGGTGGAGCAAGTGCTTTACTGGGGCAGTAGTGTGACCCCAGTATTTTTTTGCTAGGAAGAAATTGGTTGTTTAATCTTATTAAATCCATTAAAAGTTGGGATTTCTTAACTGCTTTCATACTCAGTCTTTCACAATGATTAGAAAAACATTCAACTACATTTTCTGGCTGTGTGAGATGAAAACTAACAGCTTTACCCATAGAAATAATCTGTTGCACCATCATCCTCCATCTTTCCTGTACAAATAGCACTGCAGTATATTAAGCCTTAATTATTTTTATGTATGTGTGAATATATATGTATATACATATATATGCATGTACAACCTCACAGATATGTGTATATGTGTGTGCATGCATATGAGGTCATGTTTTACCCAATAAACCACCTCTCCAGCCCAACTCTAAATTCTTGCTTATGAATTATCTGTTGCATCAAATTTAACAACTTCTTTCAGAATTAGTACCACAGAATTTGAATAATTCTACCTTTATTATGTTTTACTGTTCAACATGCCAAATAAACACCTGCCCCACAAGCACATTATTCCAAGATTTATTTTTTAAAAAGCTGTACTAAAAAAAAAATTAAAACAGGTGTGGTGGCATGTGCCTTTAATTCTAGCACTCAGGAGGCAGAGGCTGGTAGATCTTTACAAATTCAAGCCAGCCTGGTCTACATAGTGAGTTCCAGATTATCCATGGCTACAAGATCCACATGTCTCCTTTTGTGCCAGGACAAGCATATTTTACCATAGCTTTGTAATCTATCTTGAAATATGGAATGACAATTCCCCCACTCTTCTTTTGTTCTGGTCAGGATTGCTTCAGCTATCATGAGTCATTAGTGTTTCCATATAAATTTTAGGATTTTTTCTGTTTATGTGAAGAATTTTGTAGGGATTTGTTTTCAGTACTGAATCTGTGCACTTCTCTTAGTGGAATGGTAATGGTCATAATATTAATTCTACCAATCCTTGTTCATGGAAGTGTCACCTTGGTCTCTTTCTTCAGAAATTTAAAGTTTACATTGTAGAAGACTTTTACCTCCTCTGTTAGATTTATTCCAAGTTTTTAAAGATTATTATGGACAGGATTGTTTCTATGATGTTTTTCTGAGTATATTTGTTATTAGTATATGCAAAGGCTAAATATTTTTGTAAGATGCTTTCATATCCTGACACTTTGCTTAAAATGTTGATCACATCTATAAGTTTTCTGGTGGAAATTGGGTTTCTTATGCAAATGGGAATAATTTTAGCTCTATTCTTATATGTATCCCTTTAGTTTTCTTCTCTTTCTGAAAGCTTATATAAAGCAAAGGAAACAATCAATTGAGTAAAGTGGAGCTCACAAAGTAGCTATAAATCTAATTGAGTATAATATATAAGGAACTCAAAAAATGAAGTAAAAAATCAGAAAAAGAACAACACAATTTAAAAATGGGCTATGGGTCTGAACAGAGAATTCTTAAAAGAAGAAATGAAAATGGTGATAAATTACCTTTTAAATGTTGAGCAACCTTAGAGAATTGGAAAATGAAAAGTAAAGGCTTTGAAATCTCATCTCAGGTAAAATTTTTACCTCAGATAAAGTGGCTAAGATCAAGAAAAACAACTGACATCAAATGCTAGTGAGGATGTGGAAAAGAGGAAACCATCATTCATTGCAGGTGGAGTTGAAAACTGGTCCAGCCGCTATGAAAATCAATGTGAAGTATCCTCAAAAAGTTCAATGACCCACTTATACCACTACTTGGCATATGTCTGAAAGAACTGATATCCTATTCCACAGGTACTTCCTCGGTCAAGCACTTTTACCTTGGGAATAATTATTAGCTATTTAATTGAACCTAAGTCCCATTTAATAGGAGGGATCTCCTGCCTAACACTTATAACTGTGGCTGGCAAGATCACAGACCCTAGGAGAAACTACTGCTGTTACTTCTCTAAATTAGTATAAATTCCTTAACTGTATTATAAATACCTATCTTTATATTCATACACAGTCAAACTATCACTCCTCATCAAGGATGAAAGAATGAGAAAGGGAGGAAGGAAGGAAGGAAGGAAGACAGAAAGAAAGAAAACTAGCTAGCTAATTAGCTAGCTTGCTTCTTTTGGTGGCATATCTGTCTCCATAGAGACCTAAACCCTTAGATCATATTTCAGTTCAGACATGCACAAATATGTTTTCCCCTCCCTAGAACCACAACACGGGGTTGATTCAGTTTGTACTTGCCTAGTCTCCATCCTCACCTTTCCCATTTGAAGACACCAAGAGGAATGTCTAGGACTTAGAACACATCTTAAATTACATTAGAATCTAATCTAAGTTCCATGCATCTTCCAGCCTCCATGACAAAAACACTGAACCAAAAAAGAAGCAAAAGGAGATGGTCTCGGGAAATTTCTGTCTATTATAAGACAGGAATATTCCTCCTCTTAGTCAGAAAGTGTCTCCTCTGATTCTGTTTAACCTATAAAAGCAGAGATGTTAGCTGTGAGCTGGATGTCCCCCTTCCCCTTTGTTCATTGAATAAACTTGTATTATCAATGTCAATGTTTAGTGCTTGGTTTCAGTTTTGGTTTTTGTCACACTGAAAGTAAAATCACCACCCACTGGAGATTTCCTCTGCAAAAGAGACCCATCAAATTATAAAGAACCAAACTATTATCCAGGATAACCAGGAGAATCTATTTCCAAAATGCACCAAGGTTCTCAAAATTAAGAAAATTAATGTAGTGTACCAGTAAAAAGAACGCTTATATTATCATCTTGATACAGAAAAGGCAGTTGACAAAATTCCATATCATTTTACAAGAAAAGTTTTCAAGACATTGGAAATACGAGGAACATTTTACAACCTAATAAAGGATATTATTGGAAAATGTACAACTAGCATTACACTCAGTGAAACAACTGAAAATTCTTTCTGTGGCTGGCTTCCATAGTGCAGGCTTTTATTCCCAGGTAGAAGCAGGCAGATCTCTGTGGGTTGAAGGCCTGCCAGGGCTACACAGTGAGCCCCATCTCAAAAACAGGAAGACTCTTATATGCAAATATAAACAGCACTGTGTTCTAATTTAAAATTTCAAATTTTTATTACTGGTATGCTGAAAAATGATTGACTTTTGTATATTAAGCTTGTATTTTACAATGACCACATTTTAGCTCAAGACTTTTCTATTGCTTAAAATTTTCTACACAGACAGTTATGTCACCTGACTTATAAACACCAGCCAAGCTGTCATACATAAACTGTTCACTTGGGTTTAACTCCTAAATACTTTAATTATAGCTGCCAGATATGAATACTTTTCTGAGACGAGACTATTGAGCATACTGTCTCTGTAATATTTTCTGAGACTGTTCCCCTTAGAGTGAAAAAGGCAGAGGAGAACATATCACATAAAGCTGAAAGGAAACCACAAAAATACAAATACGAAAATATAAACACAAAATAATACTGTATGATTGAGTCACGCTTCGAAAAAAATATTATTTTTATGTGTATGAGTATTTTGCATATGTGTGTGTGTATGTGTGTGTGTGTGTGTGTGTGTGTGTACCATATGTATGCCTGGTGCCTACAGAAGTTAAAAGAGGGTGTTGGATCCCTTAAGACTGGAATGATAGATGGTTGTGATCTGCCATGTGGGGGTCAGGGATTGAACCCAGGTCTTCTGCAAGAGCCTTAAGTGCTCTTAAATGCTGAGCCATTTCTGTAGTTGCAAACTCAGACTTCATATACCAACTAATTAATACAAAGATTATATAAATATTTAAGAGATTTACTAGAAATGAAAATTAGATCGCAAAATTTTACCCAAGAGAAAAATGTAGGGAAATTACCAGGTATGGATTCTTCCTCAAAGCTGTCATCAGAGTCTTCAAGTTCAGAGTCTATGGTCAAGCCCTCCATACTCGATGTATCCTCAATAAGATCTGAACCAAAATCTTCACTGAATAGTTCATCTCCATCACTGATGCTACTATGATCAGTGTCACTTTCTGTATGTATATATATAATCTCTAAGAATAAAAGAAAAACTAGATTAAGTACCATGTTAAATGAACAGTTTAGAGGACTAAGATAAAATTTTCGACTATTTAAAATCTCTATTCTTTGAGACAAGTTCTTACTGTGTAGCCTTAGATGATCTGTAATTTGCTATGGAGAACAGATTGGCTTTGGACTCAAAGATATCTACCTGCTTCTGCTTCTCTCACATGCAGGGGCTAAAGTCATATGCTACCACACACAGCCTAAAACATATTTGCTCACAAAACTGTAGTTAGCTTTTATATATCTGTAATCAATACAAGTTAGCTAATGAACTAATTGTACTATGAATATTGAGATATATGAATATATACATAGAGACTATTAGTTCTACTAATTCTAATTTTGTAGAGCAATATAAATTTTTTCACTGGAGCAATAACTGTCTTCTAATAATGTACTTAATGCCTTGCTTTTAAAACTGTTATAGCTACATTTCTAGGGATCAATAATTTGCAAGTCTGTTCCCCAAAAAAATCCATTTATGGTAACTGATGATAGATAAAGTACAAAAATAAATACTGCTAAAAATCAAAATAAATTCAAACTAAATCTCATAAAACATGAAACAGGTAACTACACATGAATTACACATGAAATATCAAGTGAGTAAATATTTTATTATTATGTATACTGTCTAATATTTAAATGATCTTTCTAATTTCTTAAAGTTGTCCCTTAAAAGAACAGTTTGCTCAGCATGGTGGCATACACCTTTAATTCCAACACTTGTAACTTCAGGACATCCAAGCCTATCTAAGCTAAATAAACACACATACTCCCAGCTCTGACGTATTTTTAAATTACATTTTAGAAACTTAATATATAGTATTAATCACTCTTTACACATTAGAGACACTTTTAAAAACAGCTGTTCCTGCCCCCAGGGGGTGGTACATGTGTGTAAACACTGCATGTGGCAGGCTCAAGTCCTAAGGGGTTGAGGTTGCCAGATGGCCTGAGCTCCTCAGTAAGAAGCTCTCAACAAATAAAAGTAGCCTTTCCATTGTCTGGACCCTGCAAAACCAGGCACACACGGGAGAGTAAAACAAACAAACAACATTCCACCCCCACCCTTGGGCTTTGTGGGCTTCACTTGAAATTTAAAACTAGTGCACATTTAATCTCAGTGCCAGGGAGGTAGAGGCCAGGCTGGTCTAAATAGCCAGCGCCAGGTCAGCCAACTCAACATGAAGAGACCCTGTCTCAAAACACACACACACACACACACACACACACACACACACACACACACACACACACACGGGCAGGCACACAGGAGAAAAAAATCAAAGAAACAGTAAAACCTGCATCTAACCCAGTCCCATTTTATAAAATACCACATTGAAAGGTTGCTTGGAAAACCACAATTGGTAACCATTAACAAGTTTGCCATTTCATGTCATAAAAATTCTAAGTCAGAATGTAGAGAAAGCAGTTGCCTTTTCTACCAAAGGATCACAAAGCATGAGGTGTTAGCCAGTAGAATGCCGAAAAGCACCCCACCCTAATTTCAAAAATCCCCACATTTTACAGTTGTTCCCAGACAGTACATGTGTCTAAAAACAAACAGCGAGCTCAATACATGGGAAGGCCTCTCCACAATACCTCAACATCTTATTTCTTTCCTCTTCCTTAACAAATCTGTAATAAAATAGTTTTCAAAGAAACAGGTTAACCCCCAAGGCTCGAAAGTTCTGTTTCCATCTCTGAAAAGTGTTCTTTCAACTAAATTCTTAAGTTCAGAACATAGTAAAAAAGAATATTAGTCCTTCTTTATCTTAGCCCGTGTCCACTAAGACAAAGATGGGATAAGAAAGGGTCAACACATTTCAGTTCACACCAAGTATCGAGTAAGTGGCAAAACTACAAAAGCTCCCAGGAGCTGGCGGCCTAAAATAAGTCATATCCTAAACACAAGAGTTGCTTCAATGTGAGGCTGCAAAGTGCAGTCATTCTGTCAAAAGAAATTCTCTCCCATCACAAGTGTCTAAATGGTCGCGTAGTAGCACATGAACCCTCCGTGCCTCCTTTCAGAGCAATCTCCTGGATTGGCAATTTCTAGAACTTTCATAGCATCTTGAAATTGTGGAAGGAACTAGCACAGAAGCCATAGACTCCTATCACCTCAAGACCCAGGAAACCCACAAACCTGAAATCCCGCCTAAACCACCGGAAGCCATGTCACGGGAAACGCCGAGGTGCTCCAGAACCAGATTTGAATGCCTAGGATGTGAAGAACCTTAGAATCCCTTCAAGTCCATAGACTTGGGTCCACTCTAGCCCCGTGAAGCCATGAACATCTGTTAGAAAGCCCGAGAGGCAGCAAAAGCGGAGTCTCTGGGCCAGCCCTTGAAGGCATCGAGCGGCAGCCTCGAGCAAGCGGCAGCCTGAGGAAAAGATGCCGCAAACCCCGAGATTCTGCGCAGGCGCAGAACTACGCAAACAAGGCCGAAGCCTTAGGCGGGAAGGGATGCTACCCCCGCCCCCGTGCGCCCCCCTCCACGCTCGCCCTTCCCTCCCCGGCCGCTCCCCAGCCGAGTTTGTGGGACGCCATAACAATCTAAAAATATCCAACCTCCAGTCTGTAGTTTCACCAAGGCTTACCACCATGACCCTCCCCTCCCCTTCTCACTGTGCCCTGTGCCCTGGACACCACGAGGCTTTACCTCAGACCCTCAAAAAAGCAGCGAGTTCCTCGGGTGCACGTTTGGTTACCTCAAGAAACCTGGAGTCCCCTCGGCCCACCCTCAGTCTCACACACATATTGACTACTTCTAGCTAGCCAGACGATAAAACAAACCCACCACCAGAACCGCAACCGGGAAGCCTGAGGAAGAGGTAATTTTTGCTGTCGCCGCCCTGCTGTCTAAGGAATGAGGCCACCCTACCTGGCCTAAGCAAGTGCTAGTGAGGCAAAGAGAAGGGGTTCTTACCTTCCTCTCCAGACATCTTGAGGAACAGGTGCCTTGCACGACTGTCCCCGAAAACACCTGGGAAACGTCTGCTCACGCAAACAGGCGCCAAGCGCTCGCTCGTGGGGCGCGTAAAGAAAAAAAAAAAAAAAACACTGCGGCTGCGCAGAAGCTTCAAGCGCGTAAGCAACTCTTTCGAGAGCAGGAACAAACAATTTTTGGCCACTGGCCAACCTCCCTCCATCTCTTCTTTTTAAACACACATCTCTTTTATATAATACAGTCAGTAGCCACCTATTCAACTCCACCCTTCACGAATTGGGTTTTAGAGATAAATAAGTAGCATGCAGTTCAAACTTTTAAAATACGCCGACGGGTTCCGCCAAGTCATCGCGCTACTTAAGCGCGCTGCACTGTTTGCTATTTTCTAGAGAGTTCTATGCTTGCTTCATTCCTCCATGAAATAACTGCTATGATTTATGTAGTACTCTCTCCATAGTTCTAAAAAGCTGGTAGGTATTAGTATCCTGTTTGAAAGAAAAGGAAACTGAAGTTAACTGGTCTTGGTGGTGCTTGCCTTTAATCCCAGCACTCAGGAGGCAGAGGCAGGTGGATCTCTATGAATTCTAGGTCACCTTGACCTGCATGCACTATGAATTACAGGACAGCCGGGGCTACATGAAGAAAAACAGAACAAAAATAAACATAAGAAGAAGAGGAGGAGAAGGAGGAAGAAGAAAACTGAAGCTGAGAGAGGAAAGAGTTTGATCGGCTCAAAATCATAAAGCTCATGGCAGTTTTAGTTAAATGAAACTCTATTTTTCACAGACCAGGTCTTATTATGAAGTCCAGGCTGACCATGGTTTAACCTAAGTTAAAATGAGCTCTCTGCCTCAGCTCCCTAATAGTTTGTCTGCAGGTACACCACAGTGTCAAGCTCAGGGTTATTTGGCCACAAAGGTCATAGTACATGCTGTCATTCTGTAGTCACTTTACTTCCATCTTCATTGTGTCCAGAAATTCCTCAAATTGTTCAAAACCCTTATTAATCCTATACTGTTTATTTCTATGTTTGTTTATGGGATTTGATGGGCATTATTTGTTTGTATTTTTTTTTAAAAAACCTCTCATATAGCCTGGGCTTTGGACTCCTGATGCTTGCCTTTCTGCCTCCAGAGTAGTAGGATGTCTGGCATGTGCCTCTACACACTGCTTCGACAATTGTAACTGTGTCTCCTCATCTGGGAGAACAGAAAGAATTTCTTTCCTGGTAAGAAAGAAGTGTGTATTATATTGGGTAGAAATACAGAGTTGTAGCCTGTCATGAAGATAGATCTGTAATTCCAACATGTGGAAGGCAAAGCCAGGAGTATTATGGGTTCTGGTCCAGGCTAGGCCACATAGCAGGACTGTCTCAAGAACTAAAGATAGATAGGTAATAGGAACCTGATAATCACAAAGGCAGGATCCATCCATTGTGGCAAAAACACTACAGAGAAATATATAAATAAAATACATTGTTGTTTGCCATTGTATGGGAGAGTAAATCTGTATAGGGGGTTATAGAAAACCTGAGTGCTGGAAATTATCTCTGAAGTCATACTTTTTTTTTGGTTTGGTTGGATTTTTTCTAATGGTACAACTCCAGCTTTTATTGGTAGAAAGCCCTAAAGATAAATTTTAGGATGAAAGTGGGTTTTCTGCTGGTGGCATGTGTTCTCTTGGAAGGCTGTTTCAGAGTACAGCTTTCCCAACACTGTAAAGGGAAAATACCTGCCAAGTTCTGGAAAATATATTTCCAGTATCTTGCAGAGAGTATATTTCTGGAAACCTCAGGAAGGTAGATTTCTAGTAAATTCCAGAGAATGGATATGCAGCAGATTTAAGTGACATTGTCTGCTATTCTGTAAGTCATAGCTGTATACACCCTTGGAAAAGCTGCCTTAGACCTAAAGGTAATACCTGCCTTGTTTTGTTGATTGACCATTGAGAGAGGCCTTTAACTTGTAACCCTTCTATCTCAGTACTTAAAAAAACATTTTATATATACATGTCTGCATGTGCAAAACTTACGTGAGGGAGACTGTAGAGGTCAGAAGAGGTATCAAGTCAGATCCCCTAGAAGTGGAGTTATAGGCAATTGTGATGAGCCATGTGATTGCTGGGAACCAAACTGAGGATTTCTGCAAGAGCTGCATGCACTCTTAAATGCTGCCGTATCTCTCCCTGTCTTTGAAAATGGAATGTTGGTATTTATTACATATGTATGCCACCATACCTAGAATGACTATGTTTCTTCCAGCTGTGATCCATGTATTATTTAGAAGTTTAATTGTTACCAGCCAATTACTCATTACTTCAATCTTCCGTTTTGCTCTTGTGGTTTACGGTGCTCCTCTCTATACTTGTAATTTTCAGTTACAGCCTCCTGAGTGGTGGATGTATAGCCGTGCTTCCTTATACCCAGCTTTAGTACTTGTTTCTTACATTTGTAGTTTATAAATCCTTTAGCTTTTGTTCTTCATTCCTTACTTTATTTTGGACACAGTTTTGATATGCATCCCAGGCTGGCCTTGAGGCCTTGAACTCACCCTAACTTCCCAAGCCTTGAGAATAGGTACCACCACATCTGGCTTTTTAAAACTTAATATGTGCAGCATATGTGTGGGTACTTGTCCACATGTGAGTGCAGATCTGTGTTCTGATGCATCTGTGGGTTGTGGTGGTTTAAATATGCTTGTCCCAGAAAGTAGCATGATTATGAGGTATGGCCATAATAGAGTACATGTGGCCTTGGGGGAAGTTTGTCACTGTGGGGATGGGCAATGAGACCCTCTTTCTAATCATGTGGGAGCTATTCTCCTAGTGGCCTTCAGATGAAGATGTAGGACACACAGCTCCTCCTATACCATGCCTAATTGGACACTGCCATGCTCCCCACCTTGATGATAATAGACTGAACCTCTGAACCTGTAAGCAAACCCCAACAAAATGTTGTCTTTATAAGGGTTGCCTTGGACAGAACACCAATGCCTTATACTCTAAGATCAACAATAGACAAATGGGACCTCATAAAATTGCAAAAGTAAAGGACACTGTCAATAGGACAAAATGGCAACCAACAGATTGGGAAAAGATCTTTACCCATCCTACATCCAATAGAGGGCTATTATCCAATATATACAAAGAACTCATGAACTTAGACTCCAGAGAACCAAATAACCCCATTAAAAATGGGGTACAGAGCTAAACAATTTGTAACTGAGGAATACCAGATGGCTGAGAAGCACCTAAGGAAATGTTAAACTGATTTCCAGAGTGGTTTTTCTTTCCTAATCATCAGAGAAATGCAACTCAAAACAACCCTGAGATTCCACATCACACCATTCAAAATGGCTAAGATCAAAAACTCAGATGATAGCAGATATTGGCGAAGATGTGGAGAAAGAGCAACACTCTTCCATTGCTGTTGGGATTGCAAGCTGGTAAAACCACTCAGTTTGGTGGTTCCTCAGAAAACTGAACATAGTCCTACCTGAGGACCCAGCTATACCACTCCTGGGCATATACCCAGAAGGTGCTCCAACAGGTAATAAGGACACATGTTCCACTATGTTCATAGTAGCCTTATTTATAATAGTCAGAAGCTGAAAAGAACCCAGATGTCCCTCAGCAGAGGAATGAATACAGAAAATGTGGTACATTTACAAAATGGAATACTACTCAGCTATTAAAAACAATGAGTTCATAAGATTCTTAGGCAAATGGATGGAACTAGAAAATATCATCCTGAGTGAGGTAACCCAATTACAAAAGAACACACATGGTATGTACTCACTGATAAGTGAATATCAGCCCAGAAGCTTGGAATACCCAAGATATAATCCACAGACCACACAAAACTCAAGAAGAAGGAAGACCAAAATATGGATACTTTGGTCCTTCTTAGAAAGGAAAACAAAATACTTACAGGAACAAATACAGAGATAAAGTGTGGAGCCGATACTGAAGGAAATGCCATCCAGAGACTGCCCCACCTGGGGATCCATCCCATATAGTCACCAAACCCACACACTATTGTGGATGCCAAGAAGTACATGCTGACAGGAGCCTGATATAGTTGTCTCCTGGGAGGTTCTGCCAGAGCCTGACAAATACAGAGGTAGATGCTCACAGCCAACCATTAGATTCTGAGTGGGGTCCTCACTGGAGGAGTTAAGAGAAAGGGCTGAGGAGATAAAGGGGTTTGTAACCCCATAGGAAGAACAGCAATATCAACAACCCCTCAGAGCTTCTAGGGACTAAACTACCAACCCACAGCTCCTGCTGCATATGTATCAAAGGATGGCCTTGTTGGGCATCAGTGGAAGGAGAAGCCCTTGGTCCTGTGAAGGCTTGATGCAACAGTGTAGGGAAATGGCAGGAAAGGGAGGCGGGAGTTGATGGGTGGTGGGGGAATACCCTCATAGAAGCAGGGGAAGGGGGATGGGATAGGGGGTTTCAGGGGAGAAACCAGGAAAGGGGATAACATTTGAAATGTAAATAAAGATAATATCCAATAAAAATAATAGTTTGAATTAGGAAAAAAAAAAGAGTTGCCTTGGTCATGCTGTCTGTTCACAGCAGTAAAACCCCAAGATATGGATAAAGGCCAGAGGTCAACATTGAATATATTCTTCAATTTCTTACCACCTCTTTTGAGACAGGATCTCTCATAATACCCAGAGCTCACTGATTCAGCCACATTGTCTGACCAGCAAGCACAGAGATCCTCTAGTCTCTTCCTCCCCAGTATTAGGATCACAGCTGCCTGCCACACCTGAATTTTGCCATGGGGACTATAGGAAACAAGTCCATTTCCCATGGGGATCTGAACTCAGGTCCTTATGTTGACACAGCTAGCATGTTACTGAGGGCATTTTCTTAGTTCCTTAAATTAATTTTTTAAAAAATGCTTTCATTGCATAAAATATTTGAGTCTTTTTGCTAATGAAATTTCCCCAAAATTTTATAGTTGTAAGTTGCATCTTTCATTTATTATGAAAAAATTAGAAGTGGTCTAAAGTTACAGAAAGTAGTATAATAAACCTTCAGGTACTTATTACCATTCAACAACAATTTCCATGTATACTCCACTCTCCTTTTCTACTTAATATCTCTTCATATTAAGCTCTCCTCTCCAAATTACTGTGTTTGTTCTTCATATTAGCACAAAGTGGCCCATTCACTGATTTGGATTTCCATCTGGCACGTAGTATTCAGTAGGAACATATTTTTTTTCACGGAATATGATTGAAAGTCCAAGTTACCCCACAATCCCTTGCACTTTTATTTCTGCTCAGTCCTCTGCATGGATTTGCTTGGCTCTTCTTCTCCAATGAAGGAGGTAGAATAGAGGAAAGAAACCAATGTCCTTACTGTGATTCTTAAAGCTATCTTTCCTTTTCCAGGTCTGCCTAAAATGCAGACTATATAAGAATGGTGACCATAGGAACGCCAGAGAGATCTAACAGCCACCACCAGATAGGCAGACATAGCCCGAGGCTAACATCACTTGGGTCTCAGCCTGTCAGACTTTTGCCTGCACCCAGGGCCTGGGCAGCTCTGCAGGCCGTCTGTGTGCCAACCCTGCCGGGGGGGGGGGGGTCATTTGCCCTGCAGAGTGATCAACACTTGGAAAAGGTCCCCACAGCATCTGCCATCTTTGCTCCCTGATAGAGTTGACAGGCAGCACCAGGTTCACAGAGAAAACCCAGGTATAGCATTGCTTGGAGCAAGACACAAAAAGGCTCCAAGAGCACCCAAGAAGAGGGCAGCACATCAGCAATCTGTGCCAGGGGAAACCCAGTCATCCAGAGGTGTGGAAATACCTTTACAGGCTCACAGGAGGTTCAAACACCAGGCAGTGACAACAAGATCAACTAACGCCAGTGATAACCAGATGGAAAAAGGCAAACGTAGTAGCATTACTAACAGAAATCAAGACAATATGGCAGCATCTGAACCCAATTCTCTAGCAACAGCAAGTCCTGGATACCCCAACACACCAGAAAAACAATATTTGGATTTAGAATCACTGGTCATGAAGCTGTTAGAGGAACACAAAAGGACATAAATAAATCTCTTAAAGAAATACAGGGGAACATGAATAAGTTAGAAGACCTTACAATGGAAACACAAAAATCACTTAAAGAAATTCAGGAGAATATGACTCAACAGATAGAAGCCAATATGGAGGAAACACAAAAATCACTTAAAGAAATACATAAGAAATTGAGTTAACAGGCAGAAATCATGAAAGAGGAAATGTAAAAATCTCTTAAAGAATTACAGGAAAACACAAACAAACAAGTGAAGGAACTGAGCAAAACCATCCAGTATCTAAAAACAGAAATAGAAACAACTTAGAAATCACAAAGGGAGACAACTTTGGAGATAGAAAACCTTGGGAAGAAATCAGGGGACATAGATGCAAATATAAACAGCAGAATACACGAGATAGAAGAAAGAATCTCAGATGCCAAAGATACCATAGAAACCATTGATTGACTCAATAGCCAAAGAAAATGCAAAATGCAAAAAGCTTGTAACCCAAAACATCCAGGAAATCCAGGACACAATGAGAAGATCAAACCTAAGGATTATAGGTATAGATGAGAGTGAAGATTTACAATGTAAAGGGCCAGCAAATATCTTCAATAAAATTATGGAAGAAAACTTCTCTAACCTAAAGAGAGAGATGCCTATGAATATACAAGAAGCCTACAGAACTCCAAACAGACTGGACCAGAACAGAAATACTTCCCGTCACATAATAATCAAAACCCCAAATGTACTAAACAAAGAAAGAATATTAAAGGCAGTAAGAGAAAAAGCCAAGTAACATATAAAGGAAGACCTATCAGAATTACACCAGACTTCTCACTAGAGACCATGAAAGCTAGAAGATCTTGGGCAGATCTCATACAGACTCTAACAGAACACAAATGCCAGTCAAGATTACTATACCCAGCCAAACTCTCAATCACCATAGATGTAGAAACCAAGATATTCCATGACAAAACCAAATTTACACAATACCTTTACACAAACCCAGCCCTACAAAGGATAATAGGTGGAAAACTCCAATAAAAGGAGGGAAACTTCACCCTGGAAAATGTAAGATAGTAACCTTCTTTCATCAAACCCAAAAGAAGATAACCACTCAAATATAAAAATAATATCAAAAATGACAGGAATCATCACTATTCCTTAATATCTCTTAACATCAATGGATTCAATTCCCCAATAAAAAGACATAGACTAACAGACTGGATACATAAACAGGACCCAACATTTTGCTGCATACAGAAAACACACCTCAGTGTCAAAGACAAACACTACCTTAGAGTAAAAGGCTGGAAGATAATTTTACAAGCAAATGGTCTTAGGAAACAAGTCGGAGTGGCCATTCTAATATCAAATAAAACTGACTTTCAACCTAAAGCCATCAAAAGAGACATGGAAGGACACTTATTGCTGGTCAAAGGAAAAATCCACCAAGAAGAACTCTCAATTCTGAACATCTATACTCCAAATGCAAGGGCACCCTCATTCATAAAAGAAACTTTACTAAAGCTCAAAGCACACATTGCACCTAAAACAATAATTGTGGGTGACTTTAACACTCCACTATTCTCAATGGACCGATCAGGAAAACAGAAACTAAACAGGGACTCAGTGAAACTAATTGAAGCTTTGGAACAATTGGATTTAACATATATATATATATATATATATATATATATATATATATATATATATATATATAGAGAGAGAGAGAGAGAGAGAGAGAGAGAGAGAGAGAGAGAGAATATTTCATCCTAAAAGAAAAGAATATACCCTTCTGTCAGCACCTCATGGTACCTTCTCCAAAATCGACCCTATAATTGGTCACAAGACAGACCTCAACAAATATAAGAAGATCGAACTAATCCCATGCCTCCTATCAGATCACTATGGAGCAATAGTGGTATTCAATAGCAACAAAAAACAACAGAAAGCACACATACACATGGAGGCTGAACAATACTCAATGATACCTTGGTCAAGGAAGAAATAAAGAAATGGTAATACCAACTCTTTGTGTATAAAAATCCTTGCCTTAGAGCTCCAAAATACATTCAGATTCAAACTGCCAAAAACAAATGCTCAACATCATTAGTCATTAGGGAAATACTAATCAAAACAACCCTGAGATTTCACCTCATACCAATCAGAATGGCTAAGATAAAAAAACTCAGGAAACAGCAGGTGTTGGCGAGGATGTGGAGAAAGAGGAACATTCCTCCACTGCTGGTGGGATTGCAAGCTGGTACAACCACTCTGGAAATCAGTCTGGTGGTTCATCAGAAAACTGGGCAGGACACTTTCAGAGGACCTTGCTATACCGCACCTGGGCATATACCCAGAGGATTCCCCAGCACGCAATAAGGATACATGCTCCACTATGTTCATAGCAGCCCTATTTATAATAGCCAGAATCTGGAAAGAACCCAGATGTCCCTCAAAGGAGGAATGGATGCAAAAAATGTGGTATATATATACAATGGAGTACTATTCAGCCATTAGAAACAATGAATTCATGAAATTCTTAGACAAACGGATGGAGCTGGAGAACATCATCCTAAGTGAGGTAACCTAGTCTTAAAAGAACACTCATGGCATGCACTCACTGATAAGCGCATATTAGCCTAGAAGCTTGGAATACCCAAGACACAATCCACATATCAAATGATGTCCAAGAAGAAGGAAGGAGTGGCCCCTGGTTCTGGAAAGGCTCAATGCAGCAGTGTAGGGGAATAGCAGAACAGGGAAGTGGGAAGGGGTGGATGGGGTAACAGGGGAAGGGAAGAGGGCTTATGGGTCTATTGGGAAGGGGGGATCAAGGAAAGGGGAAATCATTCTAAATATAAATAAAGAATATATCAAATAAAAAAAAGAATGGTGACCATAAATAATGGAAAATTTTCAACACTGGGAGAAGTGGGAAGAAGTGCATGCATACCATACTTACTAACTATTCTCAGGTACCAGCTGGGCCACTTAGGTAACAGACAAAGCAACTGTTTGGTCAATAGCCAGGGTAGTCACAGATCCAGGACATTCTGCAATTTTGCTGGATTGTCTCATAAAGAATAGCCAACCCCATAAATGTAGCCAGCCCATATTCTAAAAAAATATAATATTAAAGAACATAAAATTAGCAAAAACACAAATCTATGGGCGATTTACTGTGGTAAGAACTGGGAAAGAACAGAAATCTGCAGAGAAGTATAAAGCTAAGAAGACAGCTTTTGCTCTTGGGCTGACCTAAAAAGGAAGGAGTATGGATTTCTTTTTTCAGTCAGTCTTTGAGATAAAAGTCAAAATCTGAGAAGCACCAGTGGAAAGAAGCTGTCATGTAATCCTCTGCCTCAGATTGGGACCAGAAAAAAATTTGAATTTAAAAAAATTATTAATATTGTTTCACTTTGAAATGACTGGCTGAAAAAAAGTTTCATCAATCCTGTCTTAGCTAAAGCCATTCTTTAACCTGAAACCGAAGTGCCCACTTTTTCCTACCCCTCTGTGAAAAGAGCCATGGAAAAGTATCCAACCCTGTTCTGAAATGTCAAGGTCCCTTATGTTACTTGCCCTGCAGTTGTGGTCTTTGTCTTTAAAATCCCTCTGTAAAATGCATTTGAGGCTGCTCTTTGAGAAGTGCTTTTCTCCAGGACAGTCACCAGCAGCTTAATAAAGACTCTCAATTTGGAATTTGACCCTGCTTAGGGGCGGTTTGGGTCAGCCCAGCAATAGAAAGCGAGCAAAAACTCACCTATGATGAGAATATCAATTTATATCTACCAATAGATTTTAGGTAAAATGTTCAGCATAAAGTGAAATAAAACCAGATCAAGAAGACATCAGAAGAGCAGGGTGTGCCTATCATCAAAGCTCTTAGTAGGTCGAGTGGGAAGACCAGGACTCCAAGGACCTAGGACACATGAAATCCTGTCTCAAAACAACATAAAACCACTGTCAGAGAAAGAAGCAATAAATGCATGGATGTTGAGGAAATATTGTCTCCTGGTTCACTCTGTTTTGCTATTAAACAATCACAAGAACGTGATTGACCTGACAGCATCCTAGCCACTGTTCACCTGACAGCATCCTAGCCAGTGTTCGTGGTCCTCTGAAAGAAGCTAATTAGTACCTTAATACAACTATTCAGATCAAAAGTCCCAAAGTGTTCAAGCACTCAGCAGGGAGCTTTCATCATAGGGAAAAGAAGCCAACCAAACCTGAGCCTGAGCCACTGGTTCTCAAGCCTGAAGTTCTGCAGTACTTTTCTTTTTTCTTTTTGGTTTTTTGGATTTGTTTTTTTCGAGACAGGGTTTCTCTGTATAGCCCTGGCTGTCCTGGAACTCTGTAGACCAGTTTGGGCTTGAACTCAGAAATTTGCCTGCCTCTGCCTCCCAGAGTGCTGGGATTACAGGCGTGCACCACCACCGCCCAGCAAGTACTTTTCTTTTTATCCAGGCTGGATCTGTGGGAGTATGTATATTATTCAGTGGGCAAAGTATTCAAGAGGACCAAGACCTGAGTTCAGATGCTTAGAAGTCAGCTGCAGTAGTCACGTGGTTGTGGCAGCACATCGTTAATCTCAATATGCTAAAGGTAGAGAAAATAAAATACAGATAAGGGACCAGTTCAAGGACCTCTGTTCCAAGATGCTTCTTCCCATCTCTCTGACCTTCTACATCCCCATAGAAAGTGGTGATCTTCATTCTATGTGATTTTTCATTCATGAGAAAGTAGTTGCTTAGGCCATATAGCCAAAGTACAGGTGAACATGCTTCTGTTAACAAGAACAGTTAACCAGAAGCAGAACTAAAGAAGCTAAAGAGCAAAGTTAGTACATTTAGAGACTTTCCTATAACTATGGACTTTGAAGGATTAGGCTTTTGTTTTCATTTTGGCAGGTAGTACTATCTACATGCTGGTACTTCAATCGAGGAGGAGCCAGTTGTGCTAATATCTGGGGGCCTATTAAGGTGTAGGGACTGATCATATCCCCCAGTGGTCTTAGTGAATGAATCAAATTGTGGACTTATCCTGCTGCAAAGAGGTACCATTTAGCTTAAAATGAAGGGCTGTGCTATTAATCCAATCAGAATGACAATTGAAGGCCCAGCCAGTGTTGATAGCAGAGCAGCTCTTCAACTGGACCAAGAGAACAGAGACTGATACCAATTATCTGATTCATGTCATTGTCTTTATTTTTAAGGTTTTCCCCCAATTGTGGCAAGAATTTTTCTAATTACTCCTGATCAATTAGCATGGCAGCAGCAGATGTTTCCCAAACTCCCTTTTGTATCATGAGAGGCAAGTCTAACTCTGTTTTGTAGGACCAATCTGCCAGAAAATCTATCTAACCGTTGGTTTAATTTATAAATGGAATCTTTTAATACCTCTAGGTCCAGATTAACCTGCCTAATTAGATTTTAATGTTTTTATTTTATACAATAAAGGCTCCATCCTAGAGTGGGAAGAGGATAGAAATAGCTCTTTAATATTTCTTTGTAGTCCAGGGTCTATATTAAACTGTATTTTTCATTATTCCCCATTACATACGTCTACCTGGGGAAGAATGTGTACTAAGACATATAAAAGAGTTTTCTACATTTGGAAAACATCAAAAGAGGCATATTTAGTTAAATTATTAGTACATGCCCACAAAGTAGTCTTGGGGGTTCAGTAATATTGCTGTTGTCCAGATGACTTAACCAGTAAAGTAGAATGGCAGGTATCAGAATAAGGGAAGTGTCTAGGTTAAAGGTTTTGGATATTAAACAAGTTCCACCCCTTTGTAAGTCCCCCAATATTAATTAGGACTGTCCCTACTCACAGTGAGTTTTACCAGTTAATGGACTGATAGTCTTGTTAGTTCCTATCTCTCCAGAGCATAGGGGTCAAAGGTCTAAGCATAACCAGTAATCTTAAATAATTTCTGGCTAGGGATTATTAACTAAGTTGTAAAGCTTATCAAGAGCAGAAAATAGGGATGGCGATCCTTCAGCTTCCAGATGCTTTGGAGGAGAGAACTTGTCTGGGCCTTGGCAAGAGTAGATCTTTTTCAGAACCCAAATGTTTGAAAACCTTGAAAGGCCATTTAAATCTATCCCCAGAGTCACCTCCTGTGGCATAAAATCTGATTTCTCATGTTCTTGTTTCTCAGTGGCTAGAATCTTAAAAAAAAAAAGAAGAAGAAGAAGAAGAAGAAACTTTTTTTTCAGGAAGCCCCAGTTTCAAAACCCAAATATTTACAATGGAAATTCCCTTGATCCTGGCAACTAGGAAGCCTAGCTTCAGGGTATGCTTAGAATTGTAAATTCTGGGGAGGCAGAGGTAGAAGGATCTCTGTGACTTCAAAGCCAGCCTGGTCTACAAAGCAAGTTACAGGACAGCCAGGGCTGTTAAACAGAGAAAGCCTATCTTGTAAAACTAGGGAGGGTGGGGGGAGAGAGAGAGAGAGAGAGAGAGAGAGAGAGAGAGAGAGAGAGAGAGAGAGAGGAAGAAGGAGGAGGAGGAAGAAGGAGAGGAAGAGGAGAGGAGAGGGGAGGGGAGAGGAGGGGAGAGAAAAGGAGAGGAGAGGAGAGGAGAGAGAGAATGGAGAGAGAATTGCAAACTCTGTGTTCTATCTTTAAAAGATAAATCCCCCATGTCTTTCCTTTTTCCTAATACAACCAGACAGTTAAAATGGGTACCAGTAAGCAATGGTCAATATGAAATGTGGATTGCTGTTCTATAGCCACATAAACTATTGCCTTGTACCTGTATTTGTCTTCTTTAGTTCCCAATTCTAGACCTGAGGAAGGTGGAGATTGGACCATGATCTTGATTCATACTGAACATAAGAATCCCGAGGGAGAACACTGGCTTTTTGCATTCATAAGCAAAGTTTAGAGCAATGCTCAATAAATTTTCTGAAACAAATGAAGAGAAAGATTCAGAAGATACCTGCCACAGTTCCTTAACTGCCTGCATTATCCTGGAAGATTCTGGAGGGCGATTTACATGATCCTCAATTTCAGACATGTTCTCCAGGAAGTCTTTCTTACCCACCAACTGAAGCAAATGAGACACAACTGCTGACCCTGCCTTTTAGGAAGGATGGCTGGAGACATACTTCAAAAAATTATGGTCACTCACAGCCTTCAGAGGTGAGTTAATTTGTCTCAGATAATAAAGTCCCAGATCTTGGTCTTCCTGCCTATTTGTACCAAGCAGTTCAGTCAGCCTCATGGCAGCAAGAAACTCCTGGAACAGAGGACTTAAAAACTGGTAGACTGGTCTCAGTCTCTTGGCAGTGAATTTGATCATCAAGCACGTGGTGAGCTCTTCTTCATCAACTCCTGTCTCTGCCAGGTCATCACTACTGAACTCAAAGCACTATGACAAAAGCCCTGTCAAGGCCACCTGCCCACATGAAGACACGGTGGCTTGGAGAGGCTCAGCTGTAGCTTTGTGCTTTAAGGATAGGCAATGCATGTAGGACTTGAAAAGTGTCACATCCTGAAAGGGCTGGTCAGATGAATTTTTGAAGCCATTCAGTACAGACTGCTGCCACAAAGAGGGTGTGTGTGTGAATTCCCTGTAAATCTTCATTCTGTGCAAAATAAACCATAATCTCTTTAAAAAAAAAAAAAGAATCCCTAGGAGTTAGAGGGGTAGGAAGTAAGGACATTCGGATCAATGAAACCTTAATTTTAATGGGTCTATCATCTAGGAAACAGTCCATTTGGCATCAGCATCTAAGGCTTCCACTTTCTTGACATGGGTGTGGTGGGTCCATGGTGTAATGCCAGATACCTTCACAGTTATAGGAATGCATAGAATCACTGTGTACAGTCATTTCCAAGTTGGTTTCATTGCTTCTTTGCCTAACTGCTTAACCTAGACAGCAAAGCTTACCTGTATGGTTCAGATCTGAACGAGGAAAAATTGGTGGCAAATTCATAGTTTATCTTTGTTTCTCAGACATACCAATGAGTACCATTAATGGAGGACTGAAGGACCTCTATTGAGTTGAAAAAGGAATAGTTACAGAGCTCTGCCAACTGCTAGACTTCATTGTGGAGGTCTTCCAAGCATAGTCTCATAATGGGTGAATCCCTCCCTATATGGAGGTAAGGGGCCTAAAGCAAAGCAAAGGAAGGAGGTCTGTCCACTCTTCATTAGATTCTAGTGAGAGTTAAGTATTTTTTAACAACCTGTTTACTTTTTTCACCTGCCACAAATTGAGGTCTATATGCATAATGAAATTTACAATCTATGTCTAAAGCTTTCACTATTAATTGAGAGGTTTGGCTATGAAAGCCAGGTCATTGTGGAATCCCATTGCTATGGGGAGGTCACATTATGGACCAAGTTCCTGGGGCAACTTTTTTAGCTAGTCTTTGAACAGTTTTAATCCAGGTGGCGAATGCTTCTACCCCACCTAGAAAATGTACCTTTAAAAACTAGCAAGTATTTCTATCCTCCGTGGGTAGGCTGATCTTGGTGGAGTCAGTTACCCCAGAATTTGTAAGGGTGTTGGCCTCTCATTTGGAACTCTTCCTGGGAAAGGACTCTCTATTTTGGATTTATTTGAACACAAACCTGGCATTTGGCTGAAATGTTCCATGCTCCAGGCTGTCTAGTCTAGGTATAACACCACCTTGGGCTGAGCAACTCAAGAGAGCTTTATGGCGTGATGAAGGTCACTTACCAGGGTCCTGCCAACTGTTTCTGGAAGAATGATCTTTCTCTCTGATATCCTCCACCAACCTATGAGTTTGACTGCCCATTTCTTCTTTTGTATCTTCTATTTCCCCTTGGTTATTACCATAGCGTCGCAGGCAACACTCAGTCAGGGCATGTCATCAGAATATCAATAGGCCCCACTGGCCTATATGTCTGGTATCCAGGTCAGCAGCCCAGTTACGTCTTGCCTCAGAGGACTCGATTTTTGATGTCCTCAGTAGTGAAAGGTAACAACTAATAGGAGAACCCAAATAGCTGCCAGGAAGGCCAAGATTTTCTCTTTGGTTTTAATGTCCTTTCTGTCAGTGGTGGGAAACTCCTTTGTATATACGGTGGTGGAATTTTCTTTTTCCTCATCCTACAGCCTGGGTTAGATGGCTCAGTTCTGATCTCTGGGCTGAATTAGCTGGCTTTGGCCCAAATCCTTTCAATTAAAGTAGCTACTGCAGCTCCCATGCACCTACCTGGTTTCATCTTTCAACTTGTGACTGTCATGGATGAGCACACGCTGGTTGTCATCAAGCAACAGGGTAGCAGCATTGATGGTGGTGAGTTTCTTGAGTGGGACTTGTACTGGCTGGTTTCATGTGTCAACTTGACACAGGCTGGAGTTATCAGAAAAAGAAGGCTTCCTGGGGTAAATGCCTCCATGAGATCCAGCTGTGGGGCATTTTCTCAATTAGTGATCAAGTGGTGAGGGCCCCTTGTGGGTGGTACCATCCTTGGGCTGGTATTCTTGGGTTCTATAAGAGAGCAAGCTGAACAAGCCAGGGGAAGCAAGCCAGTAAGAAACATCCCTCCATGGCCTCTGCATCAGCTCCTGCTTCCTGACCTGCTTGAATTCCAGTCCTGACTTCCTTTAGTGATGAACAGCAATGTGGAAGTGTGAGCTGAATAAACCCTTTCCTCCCCAACTTGCTTCTTGGTCATGATGTTTTATGCAGGAATAGAAACCCTGACTAAGAAAGGACTGTCTAATGCCTATTACCAGTTCACACAGGCATTAGAGAGCCAGTGTTCTGTTATTCCTCAGAGAAAGGCCTCAGCCATGTTGTGGGGTTGTCTTAGTCACGGTTTCTATTCAATTTATGCAGAAGTTCTTGTCTCTCAAAAAAAAAAAAAAAACAAAAAAACAAAAAAAACCACCAACAACAACAACAACAAAAAACCAGTCCTCTGTTGTTAAGCACTTTGGAGCTATCTACAGCAACTAAGACCTATTTATATCTTTAAATTTTTCTAGTGTTTATATTTTTTTAATATATAGGGCTGACTGGGTGACAAAAATTTTAGCAGCTGTCTTTAATCTTTTTCAAAGGACCCAGTGAAAAGTGTTTTCTGCCTCCTTTGTCAGTGTTGCACAGAAGGAAAAGTTCATTCTATTCAGCCTGCATTGTCCAAGAGTGATGCACACCCCTGGCTCCTGCCAGAGAATGGTGGGGTTTGAGTTTTCTGATTGACCACTGGTTGGAAAAGTAAGAAACCAGAAAAGAAGAGCAGAACTTGCTCTTGTCCCCTTTCCTGGGACTTCTTAGAGCAGGCAGGGAAGCAAAAGGAACAAACACCACGGGTAACTATTTACTCCTCCTCCCTGTGTGCATCCAGTTTAGATGGCAGGGAGCCTAAAGAGGGGCCTAGGCCCTTCCTCTCCCCACCCAGGGACCAACCTGAGTGATGAACATGAATCAAGGGAGGAAACAAGTGACCTCTTTCTCTCTGGGAGTGAGATAGACAGAAGGGTTGTTGTTGTTGTTTGTTTGTTTGTTTGTTGACTTTTCTGAGTGACCTGATGATTCCGGTTCCCAGGAAGATACAGGTCTTCATCCAAGGAAATTATCACACCAGAGAAAGCCACTGGTTAATACGGGGAAGCAGAACTGACAGAAACACATAGGAAGAAACATATGCAGACAGATACACGCAATAAAAACAACCAGAGATGGTGGCTTAGGGTTTCTATTGCTGCAATAAAACACCATGACCAAAAAGCATATTGGGGAGGAAAGGTTATTTTTTTTTAATTTCAGGGTATTTTCTTATTTTTAAATTTATTTATTCACTTTCCAGCTCAATGTCAGACCCCCTGTACTCCCAGTACCCCCTCACAAGATCCTCTCCCTTCACCTCTCCTTCTCCTCTGAAGAGGAGCCCCTTCCAGGTTTAAACCCCACCCCATCCCCACTCATCAAGATAATGCTGGACTAGTTGCATCTGTTCCTACTGAGGCCAGACAAGGCATTCCCAGATAGGCAAGCAACAGAATCAGGGACAGCCCCAACTCCATTTTAGGGGGTCCTACATGAAAATCAAGCTGTATTATGATCAGGGGCCCTAAGTCTAGCCCATGCTTGCTCTTGGTTGATGGTTAAGTTTCTGGGAGCCCCCAAAGTTTCAGGATAGTTGACTCTGTTGGTCTTCCTGTGGTGCCTCTGTGCTCTTCAGGTCCCTCAATCATCCTCCTCCACAAGACTCCCTGAGCTCCATCTAATATTTGGCCATGTGCCTCTGCATCTGTTTCCACTGACTGCTGGGTAGAATCCCTCAGAAAGCCTTTATTTTAGGCCCCTGTCTGCTAGCATAACAGAGTACTGTTAATAGTGTCTTGCTCATGGGGTGGGTCTCAAATTAGGCCAGTCACTGGTCACTCCCTCGATCTCTGTTCTATCTTTGTACCCACACATCTTGAAGGTAGGACACATTTTTGGGTCAAAGGTTCTGTGGGTAGATTGCTGTCTTTATCTCTCCACTGTGAGTCCTGCCTTTTGAGGAAAAGCCTTATAGCTGGAACTCATGGAGGCATTTCCTCAATTGAGGCTTCTTCCTCTATGATGACTCTAGCCTGTGCCAATTTGACAAACAGAACTAGCCAATACAGGTGGCCCCACCAAACATCCAAATACATGAAACAGAAGACAGTGGAAACCTGGTAATGTCTCATACAGATCCTAGATACTGAATCAGCAGTGACTTTGCCTATGTATCCAAACAGAAGGCACCTTAATAAGACTTACCTCTGGGGTGACAGATGCAGCAAATTGTTTTCTTTTAGGGTAGAGGTGTCAGATTGCCCTGAAACATTAGTCAGACAATAAAATGGAGTCTTGGGGACTTGGAACATACCAAGTTCTGAATTCCCTAGAAGCTCCTTGACCACCACGCTCTTCCATTCTCTGACGGGGCTCTGAGACACCCCCCCCCCCCCCCCCCCGTGTCTCAAGGTCTGGTTTCTGACGTTTGTGGAACATTGAGAAATGTGGGGTATTCACCAAAGAAGACTACTGGGACACAGTTTTAAACTAATAGAAAGTCTTTATTAACCATCCAGCAAATACACTGGGTGTTCAGGATTCTAGTATAACATGGAGACTTTCTTTGGTGAGTTCTTAAGCGGAATGATAACTTAGCCAGGAAAGAAATAAAGAAATCAAAGACTAGAATTCAATGAAAATGAAGGTACAACATACCCAAACTTATGGGACATAATGAAAGCAGTGATAAGAGGAAAATCCAGAGCACTAAGTGCCCTTTAAAGAAATTAGATCCTATACCAGTAGCAAAACACACCTGAAAGCTCTAAAACAAAAAGAAGCAAACATACCCAAAAGGAGTAGATACAGGAAATAATCAAAGTCAGGGCTGAAATCAATCAATTAAAAACAAAGAGAAAATACAAAGAATCAACAAATCCAAGAGCTGGTTCTTTGAGAAAATCACCAATATACATAAACCCTTAGCCAGATTAACCGGAGGGCACAGAGACAGTATCCAAATTAACAAAATCAGAAATGAAAATGGAGACATAACAGAAACTGAGGAAATTAAAAAAAAATCATCACATCTTCCTACAAAAGCCAATAAAATGGGAATTTCTATGTGAAATGGATAGTTTTCTAGACAGAAACATGTCAAAGTTAAATCAAGAGGTGGCAAACTATCTAAATATTCCCATAAGCCCTAAGGAAACAGAATCAGTCATTGAAAACCTCCCATGAAACAAAATCAAAAACAAAAACAAAAAACAAAAAAAAACACCCAAAGCCAGATGGTTTTAGTGCGCATTTCTACCAGACCTTCAAAGAAGAGCTAATACCAATACTCCTCAAACTATACCACAAAATAGAAGCAGAAGGAACACTACCTAATTTGTTCTACGAAGCCATAGTTACTCTGATACCTAAACCACACAAAGACCCAACAAAGAAAGAGAACTTTTGACCAATTTCGCTTAATAAAATCAATGCAGAATATTCAATAAACTTCTTTTGAAAACCAAATCCAAGAACACTTCAAAACTAGCATTCACCACAATCAAGTAGGCTTCATCCCAGGGATGCAGGGATGGTCTAATATACCAAAATCCATCCATGTACTCCACTATATCAACAAACTCAAAGAAAAAAATCATATGATCATCTTATTAGATGCTGAAAAAGCCTTTGACAAAATTCAACAACCCTTTGTATCAAAAGTCTGGGAGAGATCAGGAATTCAAGGTCCATACCTAAACATAATAAAAGCAATATAGAGCAAACTAACAGTTAATATTAAATTGAATGGAGAGAAACTTGAAGCAATCTCACTAAAATCAGGGACAAGACAAGGCTGCCCTCTCTCTCCTTATCTATTCAATATAGTACTTAAAGTTCTAGCTAGAGCAATTAGACAAAAGTAGATCGAGGGGATGCAAATTGGCAAAGAAGTCAAGGCATCACTATATACATATGATATTATAATATATATATATAAAACCTCAAAAATTCTACCAGAGGAGTTATACAGCTGATAAACAATGTCAGCAAAGTGGCTGGATACAAAATTAATTAAAAAATCAGTAGCCTTCCTGTATACAAATGATAAATTGGCTGAGAAAGAAAATAGGGAAACAACACCCTTTGCAAGTCATAAATAATATAAAATATCTTGGTGTAACTCTCACCAAACAAGTGAAATATCTGTATGACAAGAACTTCAAGTCTCTGAAGAAATCAAAGAAGACCTCAGAAGATGGAAAGATCTCCCATGCTCATGTATTGACAGGATGAATATACTAAAAATGGCCATCTTGTCAAAAGCAATCTACAGATTCAATGCAATCCACATAAAAATCCCAACACAATTCTTTACAGACCTGGAAAGAACAATTCTCAACTTCATTTGGAATAACAAAAATCCCAGGATAGGGAAAGCCCTTCTCAACAATAAAAGAACTTTTGGGGGAATCACCATCCCTGAACTCAAGCAGTTCTACAGAGCAATAGTGATAAAAACTGCATGGTATTGGTATAGCGACAGACAGGTCTATCAGTGGAATAGTACTGAAAACCCAGAAATAAACCCACATAACTATGGACACTTGATCCCTGACAAGCCAAAACCATACAGTGGAAAAAAGACAGCATCTTCAACAAAGAGTGTTGGTCTAACTGGCAGTCTGCATGTAGAAGAATGCAAATTGGTCTATATTAATCTCCTTGTACAAAGGTCAAGTCCAGGTGGATCAAGGACCTCCACATAAAACCAGATACATTGAATCTAATAGAAGACAAAAATGGGGAAGAGCCTCGAACACATGGGCACAGGGGGAAATTTCCTAAACAGAACACCAATGGCTTATGCTCTAAGAACAAGAATTGACAAATGAGATCTCATAAAATTGAAAAGATTCTGTAAGGCAAAGGACATTGTCAATAGGACAAAATGGCAACCCGCAGATTGGGAAAAGATCTTTACCAATACTACAACTAATAGATGGCTAATATCCAATATATACAAAGAACTCAAGAAGTTACACTCCAGAGGACCAAATAACCCTAATAACCCTAATAAAAGTGGGGTACAGAGATAAACAGAGAATTCTCAACTGGGGAATCTTGAATGACTGAGAAACACTTAGAAAAATGTTCAACATCCTTAATCATTAGGGAAACACAAATCAAAACAACCCTGAGAATCTACCTTACACCAATCAGAATGACTAATATCAAAAACTCAAGCTACAACACATGCTGGTGAGGATGTCGAGAAAGAGAAACATTCCTCCATGCTGGTGGGATTGCAAGCTGGTACTACCACTCTGGAAATCAGTTTGGTGATTCCTCAGAAAATTGGAAATAGTTCTACCTGAAGACTCAGTTCTACCACTCCTGGGCATATACCCAGAAGATGCTCCAACATGCAATAAGGACACATGCTCTACTATATTCATAGCAGCCCTATTTATAATAGCCAGAAGCTGGAAAGATCCCAGATGTCCCTCAACAGAGGAATGGATACAGAAAATGTGGTACATTTACACAATTGAGTACTATTCAGCTACTAAAAATGAGGACATCATCAATTTTGCAGGCCAAAGGATGGAACTAGAAAAGAACATCCTGAGTGAGGTGACGAAGGACCAAAAGGACATGAAGGTATGTACTCACTGATAAGTACAAATAGTTCAAATAGTTCAGAATACCCATGATACAACTCATAGACCATAGGAAGCTTAAGAAGAAGGAAGGCCCAGGGATGGAGTGATACCTGAAACCCACTTAGAAAGGGAAAAAACTAATCATGGGAGGCAGAGGGAGGGAGGAAACTGGGTGGTAGAGGAGGGGGAGGGGAAAGGAAGGGCAGAATCAGGTGTGGGGAGGAAAAGGAACAATGCCCAGATAGCCAGGAGAATGAATGCAAATATGCAGTAATGGGGGAGGGGACTGCTAGAAAGCCCCAGGATTCAATGGGGCTGACCTTAGCCTAAATGCCCAACAGTGGGTAGTTGGAACCTGAAGAGACCACCTTCAATAGATAGACATGTCCCCCATGTGAGGCAGGGGATTACCCACCTATCTTCAAAACTTCTAACCCAGAATTGTTCCTGTCTAAATGGACAAAATTGGAGCAGAGACTGTAAGAAAGGTCACCCAGTGACCAACCCAACGTGGGATTCATCCCATGTATGCACACCAGATCCTATTACTGAGGCCATG
This sequence comes from Apodemus sylvaticus, assembly GCF_947179515.1. Lineage (NCBI taxonomy): Eukaryota > Metazoa > Chordata > Mammalia > Rodentia > Muridae > Apodemus > Apodemus sylvaticus. The sequence goes on from NC_067495.1 coordinate 30,599,320, forward strand.
TTGTGTGTGCAGACAGGAGCCTGGCATGGCTGTCCTCTGATAGGCTCTACTACCAACTGACTAAGACAAATGTAGATACATACAACCAACCACTCGATTGAGGTTGGGAAACAATATGGAACAGTTAGAAGAAGGACTAGAGGAGCTGAAGGCAATTGCAACCCCATAGGAAAAACAACAATATCCACTAACCTGGACCCCTTAGAGCTCCCAGAGATTAAGCCACTAACCATGGAGCATACCTGGGCTGGTCATAGCCCCAGGCACAAATGCAGCAGAGAACTGGCCTCAAGGGGGAGAGAATATGCTTAATTCTGTGGAAACTTGATGCCACAGGGAAAAGGGATGCTGGTGGGGGTGAGGTGGATGTATATATGTGGGGTATGGGAAAGCACCCTCTGGGAGGCAGGGAGGAGGGGGAATGGGGTAAAGAACTTGGGGAAGGGAGACTTGGAAGTAGGGCAACTTTCGAAATGTGAATAAATAAAATAATTTAATTAAAAAATATATCCTGTGTTGAGATATTTCAGTTAAAAAAGAACAGTTAGCCAGAAGTAGAAATACAGAAGCCAAAAGGCAAGGTTAATTAGAAACTTTCCCAGTACTGTGGACCTGATGTATTAGGTATTTGTTTTTATTTTTGTAGGTGGTCTTATCTACTTGCTGTGTTTTATGGTCTGAATGGTACTTCCATCATGGAGACAGTTATGTTAAGGTCTAGGGGTCTGTTACATCCCAATGCTAGACTCCTGCCTCTAAGGCTTTATATACTAGGAATAAATGAAGACACACTAAATCTGAAACTAAGCTTTTGTCATGCCTAAACCCTAGGCCTGTAAGATTTGGGGGGGGGGGGTATTTGTTTAGAAAGCTAGTAAACCAAAGGAGCCAGTTATTGCCAACAAAGACCACCCAAGGGAAGTTGGATATGTGAAAGGACTTGGAAGGGCAGTTACAAAAAACGCACAGGAAAATAAGTAACTGGAAAGAGGTAGGGGAGGAAAAACAGTCACCACTGGAGATTTCTAGGTGCTAGTCCAATGGTCTATAACTGGACAGTATCTTAGTTTAGTGAGGGAACTAGTTCTGGAAATCTAGTTTGTTATTGCCCTGAACAAAATATTTCTTAAATTATAGGCATACCCACATACAGGGTTATGAATAAATCTGGCCCTTAGTTTAAGGTAATGAAGGACAAAGACATTATAACGGCAGAAATGTCAAAGTTGTTTTTTTAAAACTCTGTTTTAGGTACCAGGCATCTGTAGGCCTAAAGAAAACTTTCATTAAAAGTGTCAAAGTCCCCCAAAAGTTAACCTAGTCTGTGTATGAATATATATATATATATATATATATATATATATATATATATATATATATATATATATTCAGTATAATGAAGGTACTCCTTTCAGCACTGCTTTCATTGTGCCCCATAAGTTTGGGTATGTTGTGCCTTCATTTTCATCAAATTCTAGAAAATATTTGTTTCTTTTTTATTATTATTATTAGATATTTTAATTTACATTTCAAATGTTATCCTCTTTTCTGGTTTCCCCTCTGAAAACCCCCTATCCCTTCCCCTTCCCCCTGCTCACCAACCCGCCCCCCACTCCTGCCTCCCCTTCCTGGTATTCCCCTACACTGGAGCATTGAGCCTTCACAGGACCAAGGGCCTCTCCTTCCTTTGATGTCCAACAAAGCCATCCTTTGCTACCCATGTGACTGGAGCCATGGATCCCTCCATGTGTACTCTTTGGTTGGTGGTTTAGACCCTGGGAGCTCTGAGGCTACTGGTTGGTCCATATTGTTGTTCCTCCTGTGGGGCTGCAAACCCTTTCAGCTGGTTGTGGTGCTGCTTGGCCAGTAGGATTTGCTGAAGGTGGCAGAGGCAGGAGAATCACAAGTTCAAGGCCAACCTGGGCTACACATTTAAAAATACTTGTTTCTTATTTCTTCCTTGACATAGTGGTCATTCAGTAGGAAGTCATTCAGTTTCTATGTATTTGTAGGCTTTCTGTTCTTTCTGTTGTTGAAGTCCAGCTTTAATCCATGGTGATCTGATAAGATGGAAGGGAAATAACCCCTTAGGTCCATTTGATATTTGTTCAATGTTTGATTTTATGATCATTAATAGTGAGAATATAATTTCCCATAAATATAGTGCAAAATAATGAGCATGATATCATTTTTAAGACAAACTCTTGCTATGTAGTTGGCCTTGAACTAGCTATGTGCTGGGAATAAAGGCAAATACCACCACGTCCTCATGTTCAGTGATTCATCTGCCTCTTTCCTCTGAGTGCTAAACTTTTTTAAACTTTTAAAGATATGTGTCATTTGACCTAAGAGAGAAATTTTAAAAATCAAGCATTTTAACACAATCCAATCCAATAATTAACTAATTTGACTCATGCTGAAGAATGATACTAGGTGTCTTAGTTTGCTTCTCTATTGCTTTAATAAAATACTAGTCAAACGAGGCAAGGAAATGGTTTATTTAATCTTATAACTCTTAGGTCATAATCTATCAGTGAGGGAAGTCAGGACAAGGACTCAAAGCAGGAATGGAGACAGAAACTGGCCTTGTGGCCATGAAGGAATGTGACTTACTGCCTTGCTCTTCATGGCTTGCTCATTTTACTTTATAACCCAGGACCCAGATGTGACACCATCCACAGTGGGATATGTCTTCCCATATCAATCATTAAACAATCAAATGGCCAACAAGCTTGCCTACAGGTCAATATGATGGAAGCAAATTGCTCAATGAAAGTTTTCTCATTCAAGACTACTCTAGCTTGTGTTAAGTTTATGAGAAAATAACTATTACAGTAGAAACATATTAGTCTTGATTTGCTTACTTCAACCACTATGTTTCTATGACCAAAACATTTTGTGTGTACAGTAAAACATGGTACTCATGGGCCGAGATGTTTCAGGTAGTACTTTTGGCATTGCATGGTGTCATGAAATATGCAGTGCAAAGGGCATGTTACATGTTCAGAATAAGGTTAAAAGAAGTATTCAGATGAAACACAGGTGAATGGTATAAGAAACATTTCAGATTTTTATGTATTTGATTTTCAATTAATTTTTAATTGTTGGCATTAAGAAACCCTTTATTTTTGATAAATCTCCGTGACATCACATTAAGTTGTACAATTCCATTTATAGTTATGAATAACAGTTTGAGAAACATGGACATAGCCAGGAAGTGGTGGTATTTACCTTTACTCATAGAATTCAGGAGGCTGAAAGAGGTGGATCTCTGAATTTGAGGCTAGTCTGGTCTACATATACATAGCCAGTTCCAGGACAGCCAGGGCTATACAGGGAAAACAACCAACCAACCAACCAAACAAATAACAAACAAAAACAAAATGGACTTGCTCCATCTGTTCCATGCACATGGTTTAAAATGTGAGCCCTCAGCCTCTGGTCTAGCTGACATGCCTGCTGCTTGCTCTCTTGCCTGCTGTGACATACTCTTAGTCATAAACTAAATAAGCCCTTGCTTCTATAAAAGATAAATATGAACTTAATGGATATACAGAAATACACACACACACAGAGAGACAGACAGAGAGAGAGAGAGAGAGAGAGAGAACACAGCACAGGAAAATAAAAGGAAAAAAGAAACCCAGTCCAGGCCATATTTATCCTATCCTACATGCATCAGAGGTGACATATTTAGCAAAGCTGCAGAAGGACTATCTCCAAAGTGTGTGTGTGTGGGGGGGGGGGGTGTGGCAGAGGTCCATGTTTGATATCTTCCTCTTTCATTCCCTTCATTTTTGAGACAGGGTGGTTTACTGAACTTGGAGCTTAGCAACTTGGCTAGACTTACAGCCAGTGAGCCCCTGGATCCTTCTGGCTCTTCCTTCTCATATAACATGTAAACTCAGTCATGTCTGGCTTTTTATGTGGGAATCTGAACTTGGGTTCTCATGCTTCCATAACAAGTACTTTCCCTACTGAGATGTCTTTCTAGGCCCTCAGATTTAGATATTTAAAAAAAAATCTCACAAATAAAACTAGAGGGCTTGTGGGGATTTGATGAATTCCTGAGTGAATGTGTATCATTAACATGAGAACAGCTACATCAAGAACATCAGTGCCTCAAATCCAAGGAAATGGCAAAGCGTTCTCTAGGTTAGGCTCAGAGAAACTGCATAGTCTTTGTTTCTTAGCCTTTCATAGCCTTAGTGAAAATCAGTGTATATAGAAACCTCCAAACAACAGGCTTTTTATTCACAAATGACTGTAATCTGAAGCTACACCCCTAAAGGAAATCTGCCTTCTGAGATTAGCCTCCTTCTCCTTCAGCTCTAAATAACAATCCTACCTTCTTTCTCAAAGTTATATAATGAGAGTGAGTTCCCATACTACTGGTGCACCTCCATCAGTGTGCACAGCTTTTCAGTATACATTTCTGTCCTTTCTTCAGTCCTTCATTGCCTCTGTGCAGGTTGCCACAAGGGCTTGGGTTTTCTTTTATTTATATTTTGGCCATGGGCTTGTTTTGCTCCTTTTAGGTTACCTTTTTTCTACTCTGGACAACCAAATGTTCAAATTACTGTCACTCCACTCTTTTAGATTATTATCTAGGCTTACAGCCTATACTGACTTAGGGAGACATTTATAGAAACAGTTCTGGAGTCAACAATCCTTGAAAACAATCCCCAATATTCAATGCCATTGGACTATCCTCAATAGGGCTTCAGATCACCAGATGCATGACTGAGTCCCTTTCACTTGCATCCTCACATGCTTTCCCTTACTGACTACTTTCCCTTACTTACTTACTTTCCCTCCACTAACAAGCCTCTCTTTTGCTGCTTTTTGAGACATGGTTTCTCAGTAAATGTCTGGCTATCCTAGAACTCACTCTATAGACCAGGCTAGCCTGAGGAACCAAGAGATCCTCCTGCCTCTGCCTCCTGAGTGCAGGGATAAAAGGTGCACACCACTGCCCAGCTGAAAAGCCTCACTCTTTTTGAGTTTTATACTCTAAGGTTTTCATCCCTCCAATTTTGCTTTAACCATTTTCATTTTTCCCTCCTAACATTTTTATTGATTCTCTTGGAGTTTCACATCATGCACCCTGATCAAGATCCCTTGTAACCTTCCACCAAAAGAAGTAAAAAATGAAAGAGAACCAAAACAACAAAACCCAAACAAGTTTACTTTGTATTATCTATATACTCCCTAGAGCATGGTCACATTCTTACTGGTCTGCCCCTTAAATAGAAATGAATAGTTCCCCTCCCACACATCTGCCAGAAGCCATTGACTGTGGAGAACTACTCTTTAGCATCTCTGTCATACTTTTTAAGAGTTTCTTTGGTGGCTTCCTGTCTGACTAGACAGTTACATTTTGGGGTGGAGGTATTGAAGGACAGGGCTTGTCACAGAAGCCTTCCATGTTTCTATGTCTTTCACCTGTGCATCTGCAATCATTGCTATCATAGCTAAAGTAGCCTCCTTGCTTTTCAGTCAGCAAAGGCAGAGATCATGAGCCTCCACAAGGTTTGTAGGAAGAGTACAGAGCATAAACATGGTCCCCAGCTATAGTAGGAGCTCAGGCACAGACAAGACCTCTACGTGCTATCTGTACCATTTCTATCAACATGGCCTCAACTGGCAGCATAGGCTACTCACATCAATATGGACCACCAGCAGCAGAGCCTGAAGTCATGCATGTGGCTTCAGACTACAGTGCAGACCAAGGACTCCTACATGGCTCTGGGTGATACCATGTGCCACAGACACTGTCAAAGCCTTCATCGGGGTGTGGCAAAGTGAAGTGTGGGTGGTCACAATCCTGGTTGGCTCACCCAGCTGCTGGCTCTTCCACTTTGGACACTTGCCCCAGCTTAACTATTATTGTTAAATGTATGGATGGAACTATGAGGATAAATAAGCTCTTGATTCATGAAGCTTCTTTTTGTCAGCTATTTGATATCAGCCATCACAATAAGTAACATAAGTTAATGTGTATCCTATTAGTGTGTGTTTTACTGCACAGTACAGTATTATTTACTATGATCATTATGATTTGCTGTAGGTCTCTAGGACTTCACGGTTCACAACCAAAATTATACTCTCAGCATAATGCACCCAATTTATCCTTCCTCTGGTCCCTGACAACTTTTTGGTGAGTTTGATTACTTTAGATTGCACACATTAGAAGTATATTGGTTGACATATTTCTTTCCTTAGTATCATGTCCTGAAAGTTCACTCAAGCTGTCCCAAATAAGAGGAGTTGTTCTTTTGAGGGGAAGCACATTTAAATCTTTTATGGCTTCTAAACCACAGGAATGGTTCTTATACTTGATGGTCTGTGAGAATTCCTTGAGGGCTTAGCATAGCAGATTCCTTGGCTCCACTCCACTTTCTTATTCCATAAGTAGATGGGGCCTGACAATTTGTAGAAACAAGTCCCTAGTTTAGGTAGGTGCTTCTAGGAAGAGAGCACAGTGAGACATTTTACCTTTTAGAGAGAAAAATTGAATATCCATAGCCATGAAATTAAAAATGGTTGAGTCCATCTTTTCCCTTCAGAATGGTCACCATGTTGAAACCAGTTCTGACATAGTTCAAGGGAGCCCTTATACAATGCTGATGGGAATATAAATTAATATATCCACTATGTATATCAGCATTGTTTTATACTGAACATTACTCAAAGTAGTACTAGTATCTAGTCCAGCTATACCACTACTTGTTATATACATCAAAAAATCTTAAGTCAGCATATTGGAGAGATAACTATACTCATGTTTCTGTGACATTAACACTAAGATACAAAATTACCTTAGACAGAAAGATCAGCAAACCAAGAAAATGTATCTATTTTATACACATCAAAACCTTATTCAGCCACAAAAGAGAAGAAAATTATATCATTTGCAACTGGAAATCATGTTCAGTGAAACAAAGCACATTCAGAAAGACAATATAACATTTTTCTTCACACACAGTAGTAAAGATTCAAATAAATGTAATAAAATAAAGGAACAACTACTGGGGAGGAAGAAGGAGCCCAGTGAAAGGAGAAAGGGATCAAGAGAGGATCAGAGGGGGAGGGAATAAGAGCAAAGAACAGTATGCAAGACCTAATGAACCCATTATTTTGTATGCTAACTCAAAGAGAAAACACTTTTCCTAAAGAAGTCTCATATATTTTTAGTATTAACATTTGGTGAATTTTTCTATCAGTGACATAGGAATCCTGTTTTATCATTGGAGGGGGGATAGAAAATGATTGAAAAATGATCACTGAATGTATTTATGGCCACTTCAAAAGAAATCCACATACCTACTAGGGAAGACAGAGGTCCATACCAATAAAATTCTCATATTCACTGGCCATTGCCTTCAATGCACATCTCCTTTGCACTTGCCCATTGTCCTGCAGGTCTTAGTGAAATCAATACTTACCAAGGCAAGCCCACTGTGTTCTATACCACACAAAGGTCACCTTTACAGGGCTCTTCCATTTTTTGCTACTTTTTGTATATTTACAGATTACTTATATATTTTTGTTTTTAGTGACCTCCCTGACCCACTACATGTGTCCTGAGGTCAGAGGGCTTGTTTTACATCTACATGCCAAATTGCCAGATATTATTCTTAGGATCAACTTTTCCAATCTTACACTTGTGGACTGATGTGAATTCTCCCTTATAGGTTCACATGTGTGAACACTGTTTTAGACTGTGGCACCTGTGGAGGTGCGGCTTAACCTAAATAGTAGGTTACTGCAAGGTAGGTTTTGAAGTTTATATCCTGACCCTGTTATGTTTCCTGATTTTCTCATACACTAGGAAGTTATGTCCACATAGCTGTCCATGAAATATTGTTATTACACCATTCCCAACATAAGGAATGTGTTTTCTAAATCAACACAAAATATAATAGAAATAAACCTTTTCCCCTTTTGTTGATTCTTATCATAGCAAAAGTTCACTAACCCATATCCTAGTTCCTTGATACTCTTGGTGTGGGAGCTCTCTGGTGAATTGATGGTGCAGATATCTTTTCAATCTGGCACCACAGACCTTTAAACTGATAGAACTATTTCCCTGGCTAGCAAAATCTTGCCTGCCCACCTTGTTTTTAATTTTCACTCAATTATTTAGTGAGAATGCTAATAGCTGCAGTAAGGCATTCTGTTAAGCCAGATGTCTGATTGGGATTTTTTATTCACTCCTTCCTACTGTTTCAGGGTCTTAGAGAGTATGTATGTAAAACATTAAGCAAAACCATTCAGAACATAATTTAAAGATGAAATTGCTTATAGCATTACTTAAGATATATGTGGAAAAATTATATATTTGGTTCTAAAACAGAAACCTATATGATTTCCCATCACATATTATGTGATTTGCTCTGTGTGAGGTATCAATAATCAAACTAATGAAACTCACTGACTGCCCTTGAAGAGTTCATCCTAATGGGAAAAAAGACAGTCAATGTACAAGTAACGATGTAATGAAGTATATAAGTTACCTATTACTATATCTTTGAGCTATAGAACTCCCCAAAGCCTAATGACATATAATCACTGGTATTTTTCATGTAATATGAAGATGACAGAATGCCTTTGGCTTAGCCTCCTTGCTGTCAACACTACACTCCAGTCTTGAGGTAGCAACCATTTGGTATAAACTGCTCTTGTAGCAGAAGAAAATACACCCAAGTTTCACTCATTAACCCATGTGGATCCAGTAGGCAAAGAAAAGTTTCCAATGGGATGCAATATTGATTGGAAACTATAATAAAAAACTTTTACAAGGTTAGGTGAAGTCAAGTCAAGGAGAACCTGGGAGGATCCAGGTTTACTGGTCCATTAGAAGTGAAACAGGGATTGACAGGTTCAAGGAGGCATTTATGGTGCATATTATGCTATTAGGATCAATGCATATTATGCTATTGAGACTGCTATTTACCTAAGACCTATTTCTTCATCTTCCTGGTCAGACACTGCTATAGTAAGAAATGGGCACATGACCTAAATCCACAGCAATGGGAACACAGGTAACATATCATAGCTACCTGGGATCCCAAGGCCCAGGGAAATAATGGACCACAAGTTGTAGCCTGAGATTCCAAATCACTGTGAAGGATAAAGTGATTTAGATTGTGAGAAAAGCTATAGTGTTTGGGCAATAGTACTCTTTAGATTTATTACAGCCTAGAGTACTCAGGTGCGCCATTTATAGAAGAGGAAATCCTGAGTGGTATCAGAAGTATACTAAGAATACCTACTTTCTAAATACAGTAACGTATCTAACATATCAAGTAAAAGTAATGTCAGTGCTGAAAAAAATGTCCCAGGCTAATTAGGACAACTAAGGCTAAGGCCATACTTTTAGAAAATGGGTAAGCTACCAAGGTGAAAACAAATCACATTGAACAAAAATTTACCTGGTTGTGGGATCATTTATGGTAAGACTGACTGAAGTGGATTCTCCAAGGAGGAGTTAGAAATAGGCTAAATAGGGCATATTATAAATCTGAAAGTTTCTTATACATGGAGGAACTAATTGCTCTGAGGACACAGTAAGACAAAAAAGAGACTACATGATGAATGTGAATTATAAAGTTTTCAGGTATAAGAGTAAAAAATATTAAAAAACTAAACAGATACACTGAAAATCAATTATGAGTTAATTGATTAACTAAACAGAAAATAGTGATAACTGAGAAGCCACCTAATCTTTATATGGAAGCATTTACCAGTGTTGAGACAATCCAGTGTGCTTAGGTGGTGATGAGGGTCTTTCCATTCTGACAATTGCTCATTCTAGTTTACATGCCTGAAATACCTACAGTAGTAGGAGGCAAACTTACTTAAATCACACTGTTATTCTTTTATGTGTTTCTTTCTTTGAGATAGTTTCTACATGACTTCTGAGAGTATTTGCTGAGAAAGAAATGCTTTGAGCTTTTATATCATTCCATGTCTATTACTTATTTTCTTTTATACTAATTTTTCTGACATACATGAATTTATCACTTCACCTAATATAAATATGTAACAAGTACTAATTATATCTACAATGTTGCACAACTATTACTACTGAGTAGAGAATTTTTCATTCAGTCCATACTGAAATCCTGGGCCAATTAAACAGTAAATTCCCATTTCATTTTCAACAACCCCATGGTAACTCTTATTTTCTCCGAGTTTTGTGTAAATGATACATACAATACCTGCCCTGTGCCTGGTTTAATGTAAATAATGTGGCAGTATGCATCAGAATTTCATTCCCTTTAAGGACTAACACACACACATACATATAGTGCATTTCATACTTTATCTGATGAGAGATTCATTTTACCAAAATTTTGACTGTTTGGAATAATGAAATCTTAAGCACTGTTATACTGATACTGCTTTTTCAAGTTTTGAGACTTGATATATAATATAGTAATTGTTTTACACAATAGTTACACTTCAAATTCCCCCTAGCAACACAATTTCACTATTATCCCCACTTTGCATTTTTCTTTTTTACAAATAAAAATTATCAACTAATTATTAAGTCTGTAAGTGGAGAATAAGCACACCCATACAATTCTAGCATCAGGGAGGCTAGAAGCATTATGAGTACAAGGTCAATTTTAAGTTATATAACTGATGGAAAACACTAATGGTAGGAGATACACTTTAGTGATAGATCACCTTGGGTTTGGCTCTGAGGACACTTGAGTAAGGTATCCTAAATGTTTATTGTTCATGTGAAAGTCTGAAATTGAAGGGAATTACAAGAAAGATTGTCTGATATATATTCTGATGGTGGGTGCCACAAACATACACATAGACACACACACACACTATCCTACATCCTACTTTGTCCCACATTGAATCAGTCTCTGGGAATTTCATAAGATGTGACAACTTCAGCCTGCAGAATGCATCCCAGATATTTCAATCTAATTCACTTGTATAATAAACTGCAAGTAAAATCTCATCTGTAGTATGAAAGAATATACTCTTAGGTACACTACTAAGTAGTCTCAAAGTCCTTCTTGGCAAGACTACCAAGCCCACATATTAATACACTGTGGAGAAAATAAGCAATATAAACTTCAAGGCTTAGTTGTTATTTGTTGTGGTTATTTAACAACTTTATTATGTTCTTAAAAATCTTAAGATTATAAAACAATATTATAAACACCTGAGGTCCAGTCAATTGGAAATAGCATCTTCATACAACCAATTTGCAGGAAGATCAAGTTTAAGTATTCTACTTGTATTAGAAATGACATAGGTGAAATGGTATTTTAAACATTTGCATTGTTGTCTAAAGTACATTTGGTATTCTAATGAGAAAATTACATTCTTGTGTGGTCGAACATTTTGTTGACATTTAGAATAGATAGCTTATATGCATTACACCATCATATAAAGTGATAGCATGCAGCACCATTTTACTTTGAAAGCTCTTATTTGGAAAAAACAAAACCCTCAATGTTAGATTTAATGTATCTTTCAAAATGTAGCAGAATTCATGGTTCAGAACTAAAAATATTGCATAGGATAAAGAGCTTCCCTATGTGGGAGCCAATTTATGGGCAGTTTCTTATCACCTGAATAAGCTGAGAGGTACTGGTGATAGAAAAATGATGTATATGTTTTTCAGGGAATAAACATCTCTATTACCTCTGTGGCAGTGTAAAGTGCCATATTCAACTCAAAAAGTCACTTGTGTCTTCTCACATATATACAATAGTATATAAATATGCTAAAGTATCTGTATGAGTATTAAACACAAAATAAAATACAAATTAAAAGTCTGGACGCAAATATCTTAGAAAATAAAGATGTCAGAATCGGTGCCTAATGTTCAAGCTTAGCCAAAGTACAGAAAGTTGTAAAATAGGTATAAATTGTATCCAATTCTATCCCATTCACTCTGTTAAAATAAACATCTCCTACACAAATATATTTATTTTAATCTATCCTATAGTTTAAAAAATATCAAAGGCTAGTAAGAACACTTTAATGTAATCTTATAAAATTGCTTTCCTCCTGTAGTATGAGCAAAAAAAGGGGCACTGACAGAAAGGAAAATAATGTATATGGCTCTTCCCTTTCTAGTACTAGATCAGGAACAAAATACTGTAAAACCAGACTAAAATAACTAAGCAGACAAGAGCTTAAGTGCATCTTGAAATTCTCTTTTGAGAAAAAAAAATTCTCATATTTTTAGAAATTAAGTTGCTGGTATTTTCCTCCTTGGAGTTTAGCTGTTTGGTTCTAAATATAAATATTAATCCAAATAAAAGCTTTTCTTCTCTTTGCCACATGAAGTACACTTGTAAACACAATAAAAATAATTAAAGACATAAATAATGAACAGCCAGTTTTAATTATGATAATCAAACATATTAAATGGTATTTAAAGAATGAGAGCATACTAGTAATGTAATTGTACTACAATTTTCATAAAATATTTCTATAAAAACCTTCTATAAAAACTGATGAGATGAAAACTACTTTTAAAGTAAAATGCTTTCAGTATACCTGAGAATTATCTCTAAACTAAATTTGCACAGTTTCAATTATGTTTTACTTCTTTAAGTTTTTCAATGTAGTAACATAGTTTCAATGCTGGTCCTAGTTTCAGCCCCATATACTTCATCAGCAGCTCACTCTTCAGTAGTAGCAGGGCTTTCCCATCAATTTCCTACAGAGAGAAGAAAAATGTAGTAAGAATCCTTCCATAGCTGATCAAGCTATTTATATATAAGAATGTTAAAATGCTGTCAAATATATATTGTCTATATATTTATACGCTTATAGAAACTTACATAATCTGATTTGCATAATGGAACATTATCTGATAATTTGTAAATTTAAATAAAAAACTTTAGTCAAGTATTAAAAACAAATGTCCAGAGTATCAAATTATCTGGCTTCACTATGTACTGAACATAATACTACTAAGTATCTATGAAAAATGGTTAAATATTGAGAATAGTAGAAGTGAATTCCATATGTTAACTTTCTGAGAATGGAAAGGAGTATGTCAGTATCCATGCAAACTGTAAACATGCTGCACATCTTCATATTGAAAGGTATAAGCTGTCTGAAACTAGTTAATTGCTGAAACAAATATTGATTTACTTGAAATATTGAAAAGAGGCAGGGGCTGGGGCTGGGAAGGATTGCTCAGTGAGTAAAGCACTTGTCTTGAAAACATGAAGCCTGGATTTGGATCTCCAGAATCCATGTAAAAATGTAAGACATGGTGGTATCTACTTTAATCCCAGCACTGAAGAGGTTGAGGCACAATAATCTCTGGGGTGTACTGGACAGTCAGTGTAACCAAATTGATGAGACCCCCAGAACGCAGTAAGAGACTCTGTCTCAAAGGAGGCTGGATAGCCTTCCTGAAGATGACACTTGAGATTTTTGTCTTCTGGCCCCCAGACATATACACCTGAGTATTTGCACCTGCACACACGTGCACACACGCTCGCATAACATAGTGTACATGAGACATTAATAACTTTGTTAGAAAATACTGTGAACACATTATTTAACAGTGACAAGGAATCCTTTTGAAATTCTTTATTATTGCATTATACAGTATATGTTATAGAAGGCTATTATTTGGTATTCAAATAATAATGGAGTTGCTGGTTTCATTGGGTATCATGAGAAGGCCACCCTGGATATGCTGTAGGTCAACCCCTTCTACTCATGGTCCTAGAGTAGAACAGGTAGCAGGTCAGGGGAGGAATTTTGTACTTGTCATTACAAGAAGGGGTGGTCTGTATGAGAGTGGTAATCCTATAATACCAACTCTTGAAAACCTGAAGCTGTTTTGTGTACTAGATACTTGGATACCCATTTAAAGGATTAGGCAATTAATCTACCATCTAATGACTGAATGTTGGGCAAAGTAATCTTTCTCACAAACGAAAAAGATCAGTTGATAGGGTTCCCCCACCATCCATACAACTCAGTATCAAACTGAAAGGCCTGCACAGAGGTCATTTAGAGGCATTAGGGCAGCAGGAAAACCGGATCAATAGATACATTACATGTTGCCTGAAGAGGTCGGCGAGGGGGCCTGATATGTGAGGATCTGTATGTTTCATAAACTGTATCACTTCATCCACAGACCAGGTTGAAGGGTCCTTACAGAAGCCTTGTTTCAGGACACTGGGGTCTGGTACAGCTATATAACTTGAAGCTTCAATGGGAGGGGAAAAAAAACAAATCATACTTGACCTGATCATAATCCTGAAAGAAGAGATGTTAGGTAGAAGGTAATGGTCTCACTCCTGGAACCTTCTGTTAAGTAACTAAGTAAGGTCTCAAGACTGCAACTGTAAAATCTCATGAGTGCCTGAATGAAGATGATCTGATGCTGCATAAGAGTGTGCCAATGAACCTCCCACGAAGAACATCAACAACTTTACTTTAGAAGGTACCTTAAAGTTTCAACTATCATCAATCTTGTAGCAGTCCAAGGCTCTTAGGTCCCTAACAAGAACAGGAAACAGTGCTAATGCAATTAATTTAGGATAATCTGAACTACTGTCTTCTTTGAATAGATCAAAAAAATTCTCACAAACTGCTCTTTTTAATATTTCTTTTTCTAAGTTGAGTTTATTTTGTTATATATGATGGGACACTCTCAAGTTTACAAGTTTATAATTCCCTAATTATTCTTTCTATATTAATGTATTTCAATAACCCCATTAAGTTTGAGAGGGACTTTATTAATTTGGACTGTTTGCCTCAATTATTCAGTATAGACATTTTTAGCATCTCGTTTATACTTTAGATTGCCATCTTAGTGATTAAAGAAATCAAAATTATTTCCTGCTCAGTTAGGTCTGAAAATAGGTTCATTATTTTTATTTGATCCCTCCTCTGTTTTTCACTGCATAGCAATAAATATGTTTATGTTTAATAAAAAGGATCCAATGTAAAACAAAACCAGGATATGCATTATCTTCTCATAAAAAATAAATTGAATTTTTCTTAACTTCATCAATGCAGGTAAAACTGGTGATAATGTAACCAGCAGTGTCCAACATGCAAAACTGCAATATGAAGTCATCTGCAACTCTGCTGGGCCACATTCTCAGCTATTCTGGGACACTTGTGACCCATATGTCATAGTCTACAGACAATGTTATATCATTTGGGAATTAGGACAATAGAACAGCTATCTTTAACTCACCAATGGTGGAAATATTAAATAGAAGGTTAATCATATATCTAAATAAACCTAGGTTTTAAAGATGTTTCTGTCATCAGAATGTGATTTAGCTATGTCTGACAAAATATGTTAACTTCAGGTAAACTGTAAGTAAAGGTACATGGGTTCTAGCATAAAACAAATTTTAAACTGAAATAAGATAAGTATCTTCTCTTTATACTACTCTATTAGTGAAACAAAATTGGGGCATTGATTATTCAAATGATATCTGAAACAAACTACACATGAGAATAAGTCAAAGTCCATTCATACTTTTTTCTGGCTGTATAAATTATGGTATCAATAAATATAGCTAAAATAAAATGATTTGATTTCTCCTGTTACTAAATATTTTTATAAAATAAAGGTCAGTAATTTTTCTTATTCAAACAATGGGAGGGGGAGAAACAACAGTAGTTGTGTGACAATTAGTGACAAATTCAGCTTAAACCAAAATTTATAGGACCTGAAAGAAAATAATAATGACAATTCTAGAGATTTTTCAATGAAATTGTAAGTTATGTCTTCTCTAAAGTTGCAGGCAGACAGTGTCTGAATTCAAGGATTTTCCCAGCTACCTCTTTTCTTGGGGATCATAGACAAGTGACTTCTGAGGTTTTTTTCACTGAAAATGTTTACCACTACCTATTCTTCAAGGAAGTTAAAAATGGTATTATGTATGTAGCCATATAAAATATGTTCCTGGCATATATTGTCCCCAAATGATTTCCATCTTCATAAACTACTAATAAGAAATGTAATTACTATGTCTCTCCATTCCTAGGAATGCCAATGGTATTATTCATATACCTGGAAGTCCTACAACTATCATTAGGAATAATATTTTAAATTCTTTTACTAAGAAAATGTTTTTTACAAGTTGCTATTTGATAAGCATACTTAGCAATAACATTTTGTATTAGTTATTATGAAATAGATATCCATTTTTTTCAAATGCACTTGAGATATTTGACTCAATCTCAGAAACACCTGTGGAAACTGAAATATGTGCAGGATAAAAAGCATCACACACTGATGAATTTTCTGAAGTTTCAGGAAAACTTTTAGTTTTAGACATGCCATGTCCCTTAGGAGACAATACTACAGTGGGGAAAAGAAACTATCTTCACTAGCTCAAATGCTATTAGAAGGTTGCCTTTGTTATTTTGCTATTTTCATGACAAAATACCTTGAGCAAGGCAAAAGAAAGTATTTAATCTGGGAGCTTATAGTTCCAGAGGGCTAGAGCACATGACCATCAAGGCAGGGAACATGGCAATAAGCAGGCGGGCATAGTGCTGAAGCAGTAGCTGAGAGGTTACATCTGATCCATGAGCATGAGGCAGGCAGGCAGGCAGAATAAGAGAGGGAGGCAAGAGAGCATGTGCACGCTAACCAGGAATGGCATTGGCTTTTAAAACTTCAATGTCCACCCTCAGTGACACATCTCCAACAAGGCCACACCTCCAAATCCTTCCCAAACATTTCCAGCTACTGAGGATGAAATATTCAACTCTATGAGCCTATGGGTGACATTCTAATTCCACCACATTCTACTTAATGATCCCCATAGCCCTGTAGCCATATAATAATGGAAAATATATTTAGTTCAACTTCAAAAGTCCCCATAGTCTTTCAATATCCAAATAGTCCAAAGTTTCTTCTGAGATCAGAGGCAATTTCTTAACTGTAAGCCCCTGTGAAATTAAAAAGGATATTACATACACCCAACATGCAATGACACAGAATACACATTACCATTCCAAAGGGATGAAGGGGGGCACAGTGATGAAATACTATTACTAGCAGGACAAACTCCGAATCTTGTAGTTCTGTTAGATGTCAAAAGGGTCAGATGTCTCTGCCCTTCCAGCTTTGTTGACTGCAATACATGCATCTCTTGATCTGGTTCCACTCCCTGTGTGCAGCTCTCCTTGGCAGGTATCCTACAGATCTGTCATCTCCAACATCCTGAGGTCTCCAACACAGTCCAGGCTTCACTTTCACAGCTTCATGCAATGGCCTCTCTTGGCCTCCATGCAGAGACTTCCCTGTCACATTCCTGGCCTCTGCAGCTTTCTTTCATGGTGTAAGAAGATTCCACAACCCTTTACTCTTGTGTTTTGAATCTAAAGCCAGATCATTTGTGTAAAACTTCCAAGTTCTGCTGCCTGCTTGGGAGGGAACCTAGCCTCCTCCCTGTATTTTATTTATATAAGCTTTGATTTGTTGCTCCTCTTTAGGAACAGATAATACATTAAACCTTTTCACAAGTTGGAGGATTAGTGTCCAGAGGTCACCACCCCCTTTATTCCATTTCTCTTTATTCCTTTCAGCACAAACCAAGGCTCCTACATAAAATTTTCTGGTGGTCATTTTCTCCTCAAACTACAGGTGTACTTTTTATTTCTTGTAGCTTCCTTGTTCTTTTTCATTATAGATATGCCTAAGAATGATAGCTACTAACCACATAACACATTCAATTTTGGCTATCTTGAAATCTCCTCCACAAATGATATTAATTCTTATCCAAAGTATTACTAGAACAGCCTGTAGTCAACCTGCTAATCTTGTTTCTATCTGAAATCTCTTGAGCTTACACAAAATATCACCAGACCAGCCTCTACAGAAGCTACTAATATTGTTTTTCTCAGAAATCTCATGTATTGGTTCTCATCAGTGCTACTATCTTCTAAGCTCCTACTATAGCTCATTAAGCTTCATTTATAAGTTTTAATGTGTTCTTAGTCCAAAGTACCAAAGTCTTCCATATCCCTCCAAAAATTAGCATGGCCAGGCTTATAATAGCAATAAACCACTCCCTGGTACCAACTTCTATCTTAGTTAACTTTTCTATTGCCCTGACAAAATAACTATGACCAAGGCAACTTACCAAAGAGAGAATTTAATGTGGGGCTTATAGTTATTTCGAGTGAGAGTTCTAATCATTATGGCAGGGAGCCTGGCAATAGGCAGGCATGGCATTTGAGCAGTAGCCGAGAACATATCTTGAAACACAACCACAAGACAAGAGAGCACCACAGTGCATGGATCTCTCTTGCAAAGTGTTGACACCCCCCAGTGACATATCTCTTTCAACAATGCCACAACTCCTAATATTTCCCAAATACTTCTGTCAACTAAGGACCAAACATTCAAATATCTGAGCCTGTAAAGGTCAATCTCCATAATAAGAAAAATCATATTTTTTCCTACTGTATTTTTGTCCTATCACTGAGGAGACAGAGATAGGCATATTTTTATGAGTTTAAGGGCAGAATGGTCTATATAGTAAGTTCCAAGCAAGCCAGAGTTATATGAATGTTTCCAAAATAAACAAACACATACATACATACAAACAAACAAACATACATGCATACATACATACATACATACATAAAATACCTATGGAAAATCTAAGAAAGGCAGTGAAAGGCTTGTTATATAATAACAATTTTAAGACACTGAAGAAAGAAATTAAAGAAGATGGAAAGACTTCACATGCTTATGGACTGGTAGGAATAATACAGTGAAAATATCTATCCTTCCAAAAATAATCTGCAGATTCAATGCAATTTGTAATCCCTATCAAAATTCCAATAAAAACTTCAAACAATAAAAACTTTTAAAACTTAATGTTAAAGGTACAGTGGTAAAAACCAGCATGGTACTGTCATCAAAAACAACACATAAATCAGTAGAATATAACTGAGGGCCTAGATACAATTCTACCCTCTTCTAGGTACAACATTTTTAACAAAAGGGCCAAAATTAAATACTGGAAAAAAGGTAGCATCTTTAATTAATGGTACTGGTTGAATTATGGAAGAAAGTAGAATGAACAAAACTATACTCTAAATGGATCAAGGATCTTAAAATAAGATTCAATACCCTAAATATGTTAGGGAAAAGGGGACAGGATATACTTCTACATTTAGATGCAACCACAAACTTTCTGAACAGAACTCTTGTAGTTGCAGGTATTAATATTAACTATTAATAAATGAGACCTCCTGAAATCAAAAGCTTCTGTTTGACAAAGGATACCATCAGTGATGATAAGTTGACAAAATGAGAAAAATTCTTTATAATCTCATAGAGGGCTATTTTTTAGAATATAAAAAGCCTAACTTAAACCTAAGCATAAATAAAATAAACTCAATTAAGAGTTGTGGCATGTAACTAAATAACTTCTCAATGACAAAATACAAATGGCTTATAAACATTCAAAAACAGTTAAATAGTTAAAAGCAGTAAGAGAAAAAGGTCAAGCAACATATAAAGGCAGACCTATCAGAATTACACCAGACTTCTCATCAGAGACTATGAAAGCCAGAAGATCCTCGGAAGATATCATACAGACCCTAAGAGAACATAAATGTCAGCCCAGGCTACTATGCCCAGCAAAATTTTAAATTACCATAGATGGAGAAAAGAAGACATTCCATGACAAAAGCAAATTTACACAATATCTTTCCACAAAATCCACCTCTGCAAAAGGATAATACCAGCACAAGGCAGGAAACCACACTGTAGAAAAATCAGTAAGTTAATCTTTTAACAAACCCAATGGAAGATAGCTACACAACCAGAATTTCACCTTTAACTAAGAAGATAACAGTAAGCAACAATCACTTTTCCTATTAATAGCAATGGTCTCAATTCCCCGGTCTCAATTCCCCTATAAAAAGACATAGATGAAAAAACTGGAATGGCTCTAAAGTACCTAAAGAAATGTTCAGCATCCTTAGTTATCAGGGAAATGCAAATCAAAACAACCCTAAGATTTCACCTCACACCAGTCAGAACTGCTAAGATGAAAAACTCAGGGGACAGCAGATGATGGAGAGGATGTGGAAAAAGAGGAATACTTCTCCATTGCTAGTGGGATTGCAAGCTGATAAAACTGCTCTGGAAATCAGTCTGGAGGTTCCTCAGAAAATTAGACATAGTACTACTACCTGTGGACCCAGCTAAACCACTCCTGGGCATATACCCAGAAGATGCTCCTACATGTAATAAGGACACATGTTCCACTATGTTCATAGCAGCCTTATTTATAATATCCAGAAGATGGAAAGAACCCAGATGTCCTTCAACAGAGGAATGGATACAGAGACTGTGGTATATTTACACAACGGAGTACTATTCAGCTATTTAAAACAATGAATTCATGAAATTCTTTGGCAAATAGATGGAACTAAAAAGTGTCATCCTGAGCAAGGTAACGCAGTCACAAAAGAATGCACATGGCATGCACTCACTAATAACTGGCTGGTATTCCAAAAGCTCAAAATAAACAGGTTGCAATTCACCCAGCACAGGAAGCTCAAAAAGGAGGACTTAAGTGAGGGTGCTTTGGTTCCTCTGAGAAAGTGAACAAAATGCTCACAGGAGCAAGAAGGGAGACAATGTGTGGAGCAGAGACTGAAGTAACGGCCACCCAGAGACTGCCCTACCTGGGGATCCACCCTATAAACACTCACCAAACCATGACACTACTATGGTCGACAAGAAGGATATACTAATAGGAATATACCATGGTTGTCTTAGGAAGGGCCCTGCCAGAGCCTTACACATACAGAAGCAAGCAGCCAACTGTTGGACTTGATGTGGGGTCCCCAATGGAGTACCTGGAGGGTGGTCCCGAGGAGATGAAGGGATTTACAGCCTCATGGGAAGAACAATGATTTTGGCCACCCAGACACCCCAGGACTCCCAGGGACTAAACCATCAACCAAGGGGCACACATGGTTCCAGCCAAAAATGTGCAGAGGAATGCCTTGTTGTACATCAGTGGGAGGAGTGGTCCTTGGTCAGGTAAAGGCTCAATAGATGCCCCAACTAATGGAAATCGGGGTTGGGGATGTGGGAAAGGTTGGGTGGAGGGGCATATACATGGACCAAGGGGGTGGGACAAGGGGTTGGTGGTCTTTGGTGAGGGGGGAAATCGGGGAAGGTTTTACCATTGGCAATGCAAATGAAGACAATATTCAATAAAAAATCTTCAATATCTTTTGCTGTAAGTGAAATGCAAATTAATTCTACATTGCGGTTTGATATTACCTAAGTTTGAACTATGAAAAGTTAAAAAAGAAAAAAGTAGGTGGACAACAAATGCTGGTGTGGATATGGCGAAAAGAGAACACTTATTCAATGTTGGTGGGTGTAAACTGGTACAGCCAGTATGGAAATCAGTGCAGATGGTTTTCCAAAATATATTGAACATATGACCCAGATAAAACACTCCTGTGTGTATATACTCAAAGGACTCTATATCCGATTACAGGGATACTTGTTTATCCATGTTCATTGCTGCTCTATTCACAAGAGTCAGGAAATGGAAACAGTCTAGATGTGCATCAACTGATGTGTTGATAATGTGGTGCACTTACTTGCACAGTGGAATATTATTCAGCTGTTATGAAAAATGAATTCATGAAACACACACACAGACACACACACACATACCATGGATGGCATAAGAATTAACCGTGAGGCCGCCCAGTCTCAGAAAGAAAAATATTGCACATTCTTGTTCATATGTGAAATCTAGCTTTGAATTTTCACATACGTGTGTTTTACTTAAGGTATTCATAGAGGTCAGAAAAACAGTAAGGGGCCATGCAGGTGCTTACAAAATAAGGGACAAAGAATACAGGTGGCATGAAGGGGGAAACAGAAAGTAATGGAGCAAGAAGGGTTAAGTGGGTTACAGGTTGGCAAACAGAATAGAGGAGAGTTTTCAGAGAGATAATGAACACTAAGGACATCTGAAAAAGCCATATGGAAACCTACAACTGTACAAGCTTCCTGAAATTTATATGTACATATAGACATGATAGGATATTAAATAAAAACTCAGTGCCAGGAAAAAGTTACCTCTTTTGAAAAGGTTGTTCAGTGGAGCTTCACAGACCATTAAATATTATAACTGAGGTTATCACTATTGCTCTTGGTTATTACCCAGAATTGATAATAAGAACCTACTTACTAAAGATAGCACATTGGGCATAAAATATATAGTGGTTCTGATCTGTAAACTACTGGCTAGCTTTCACAGTTCTGGATGGTGCTAGGAACACAATTAGGAAAGAAAAGTAACCACTGGTTTTACAACTACTATAATTATGTGAACCCTGCAAACTGCTATAATTATGGTATGTCAAGATATATCCACTGTTACAATAGTGGTATGATTCATAGGGAGTAATCAATCACTTTTTGATTGCATTTAGGCCTTCAGAAGATAGAACTCATGTTTGGCATGTTAATGGGGCTAAAGACCTGAATCTAGGCAGGTCACAGGTCCTAGTGGAAAACCTATTAGTATTATTCTGGTAAGTGGACAAAGTATTAAACTGATTCTTAAAAGAGTTATGTACATATCCATCAACTCTCCCTAGATAAGATTCTTTTTGCAGTAGATGGAGATTAGCAGACATCCATAATCTCCATAATCAAGGTATAGAGAATGATAGATTACAGAGTGATCAGCCTAATTGGGAATCTATATTATATTGTGTCCTCAAGACTAGGGATCATCTTAGAAGAAGGGGCAGAGAGAGTGTTATGATCTGGAGGCAGTGGATACTACAATAAAACAGTATTTTCTAGATATAATTTGACAATTGTATATATGGACTGACACCTAGCTGTGACTTTATGCACAAGATCAAACCAGACAATCCCAGCATAGGTATGAAAGGAGGTCTCACCCTGAGCCAAGGAACTACTAGCAATTGATATTTGTGTGGGGGTTGGGGTGAGGACAGTTTATTTTCTTCAGATATGTAGCCCTTCAGAGCCTATGCTCCAGTAGCTAGTCCTACATATATGCACATGTTATAAGAACTATAATGACTGTGGGTTTAAACAACAGTAATAGAGAGTGAACTCATGAAATTGGGAGAGAACAGTATAAATGTACGAGGAGATGGAGGTGGTGCTTAATCAAAAGACACTAAAAGTATATATGAAATTCTTAAGACAAATATCTTATATCCAACAACAGTTCTCTTAATTCATGCTATACCAAATGACAAGCTTCTAGCTCAAAGTACATGACCAATTCTTTTTCATTATACACAGAAATGGACAATATTCTAAAATACTTGATTCTAGGCCATATCTGTTTCTTATGATAATTTAAGCATATCTTTCCATTCTTACCACCAAAGTTGTAAACTTCTTGAAAACATCTGTTATTAAGAGCATAATTCATCAGAACTATTACTCATATCCATATTGTAGTTTTCTCACATTTGCTTAAAATTTTCTCTTGCATGTATAACAATGCAAAGCATGATGGATAGGCCCATTCTAAGTTTTTTTTTAATCCAAAGGAAAAAAAAATGACAGTAGTAAATTTCTGAAAGGAATTTAGTACTCAAGTGACCAAAGTAATAAACTAATTGTCAGATATGGGTGAATTTAACTACCCTCAACAAAATCACACCAAGAAGAGCATATATCATAGGTGGTAACTGGGGTTTATTCCTCAATTCTGTGCGAATACTATTTACCTTTAGAGGCTCGGCCAGACCTTCTGGGAACCTTAGATGAGACAGGAGCAGAATGTTCAGGTTTCAGAGATAAGCGTTTGAAGTTTTTCTTTTCCTGTAGTTCCTCATTTTCTGTTTCTTTTTTTTTTTTAAAGAAAAGGTACATGTTAGTATTACTATAGTCAATTTTTAAATATCTGTATGGACTATTTGCTATAAAGTAATTTGTATATTTTCAACAACCTGCCAATTATTTGACTATCATAACAGGTTCACTATATCCTATTAGGTATTTGTACTTAAATATAATATTAAAGACTTGGACCAGAAGAGATGGCTCATCAGCTAAGAGCCCTTACTAATTTATCAAATCACTGGAGAAGAGATCCCAGCACCCACATCAGGCAGCTTAAAAATGTCTATAAGCTCCAAAAGGGCTGATGTTCCCCCTTTGGGCTCCATAGGCACTTTCACGCAAATACATACATACATACATACATACACACACACACACACATGCATATAAATATAATTTGTGTTTCTATTCATACATTTTCAATAATTTAGAAGAATTTAGAGAAGCATGTGTCTAAATTTCATTTAGCCTATAGACAGACACACACGCACATACAGCACAAATGCTCTACCACTGAGTTATATCCCCAGATGATTTACTTTCTATTTTGATAAAAGATCTCACTTACTAAGCTGCCCAGGCTACACTTGAACACAATCAATACTGTGTCTCATACAGGTCTTGGACTACCCTAACCACTCTGTGTTTGAGATTTCAGGTCTATATGAATAGATATGGCTGTACATTATTTCCTCACAACTCAGAAACTTGCAAAGAGGCAAACTAAAAATCAGGAAGGATCAGTAATTTTCCCCACAAAGTGTAATGCTAATTAACAGCATGCATTAGATTAAAATTTAGGTCTGCCAGACTTAATGTCCTTTTAGTATACAGGTTATAGAGCCAGCACTGGAACCCAGATTTAATAAATTTCAATACATTCTGACTAGAGTACTTTCATGCAAGGACTTCCTGTACCATAACTTTATCTGAAAAAGGATCACCTGGCAGTTATACCAGCAGGGAGAAACCAGAAAGAGTATTCCACCAAGGAGATCACTTTAATAAACCAGAGAATGGTCCAATATGATTCTGCATGAAATGAGCGAAGTAGAAAGAAAATGGAAGAGGAAGGAATAGACAGGAGAGACTCTGCTAATGCAGAAACAATAAAGTTTATGAGGAAAAAAAATGAAAAAAGTCAAGAGGACTAGAAAATGAGTAACTAGAGATGATACCCAAATTATCTACCCAACTGGAATACAAATTTGAACTACTAGACATAGATTAAGTATGTGATGGTACTCTATATTTCCAGAGCTGACAGGATTTGGCCAGAAAACAATGAAGCTTTAATATCTGGAAATTTTAGCTACTCTAAAGACATATATAATGTTCGCTATAAGAACACAGTTATCTTTCATAGTCATAGGAGAGAGCAACAAACGTTATTTCCAAAATATTGGCCAAAATTCTTAGACAGCTTTCTTACTGTAGAAATTGCAAACAAGAATATCACCTTTGATTCTATAGGACAATGTGACACTCACTTTTTATTCATCCATCATTTTGAGACTCTTGAGGAAGACAGGTAACAAGAGCTAATTTTGAGAAAACCACTCTTTATAATCTATGGACCCAATAGCCTTTGCTTATTTCTTTAGATTAGTGATGTTAAAGGTATGCCCCAACCTAACAGAAAATGTCTATCAATTAGCCACAAAGAAGCAAAACATAATGCATTGGCTTTAATTTTCAGGTCATTAGGAATACAGTAAGAACTTAAGTTTCATGGAAAATTATACAGATAAAATGTTAATCTTCAATTTTAACATGTTTTTCTATATATTCTTCAAATTTATCAGAAATATTTTCCAGGTAAATCTACTTTATCAGAAAATGTTTATAATTCTACTTTCAATCAACTTAGGAATATTTTTTGCTTACCATCACTATATCTATATAAATATTTCTATGAGAATCTTCAACTTTAACATGTTTTCTACATTTTTCTAGAATTTTATCAGAAATATTTTCCACATAAATGTTCAATTCTATTACAAAATGTTCCTGATTCCTTTTCTAATTAATTTAGCAATGCTTTTTAAGTCTATCATTTTAATCTTTAATTTTCCATGAAAATTGTCAATTTTAACATGTTTTTCTATGTATCTCTATTTCATCAGAAGTATTTCCCATGTAAAATTTCAATCTTATCATGTTTCACTTCCTTTTTCAATAAAAGAACATGCTTAAAAGAAAAAAAAGAACATGCTTTTCAAAAAAGATTTACATTTCTCACTCTAAGTAAATTATATACATTTTCATTTGTTTAGTGTGGCTACATGCTTGGGGAGGAAAGAAAAATTCTGAAATACCCACATTCTTTCCCAAGTATAAAATGCAAAATAAAAACATATTAGGGGTCAGCAGATAAGACATTTGCTATGCAAGTCTGGCAATCTGAGTTCAATTCTTAATACCCATGCAAAGATGGAAGGAAAGAAGTGACTCCACAAACTTAATTTCTGACCTCTACCTATGCACTGCTTCCAACCTCCACCTCTCCCTCTCTCCCTCTCTCCCTCCCCCCCCCTCTCTCTCTCTCTCTCTCTCTCTCTCTCTCTCTCTCTCTCTCTCTCTCTCTCACACACACACACACACACACACTTTCTTAAATGTATAATATATTTAAAAATGTCTATTTTCTTACCTGGTTCACTTTGATCAGTTGGGGTATGAGCCTTACGTCTGAAAGGCTGGCTACTCAAAAACTTATCACAGTTCAGGCTGTGGCAGAAATTTTCAAGAAAACGAAGTGCAAATGATGCACTGTTCACTGGAGGGAGCTGAACAGTATTAACTTTCCCATCAAAGAAGGCTATGAAATAGGAAAGTAAGGTCAGTCATCAGTCATCTTGTAGACAGATGAGAAATACAATGACAGTATAATCAATTCAGGAAATGTGCTTCAAGTTTACTTTTTGGGTTTTGGAATTTAAAAAGGAATTGACAGCAATTTCTATGTAAACTATTTACAAACAGGATAACAAAAACTGGCTTGGTTCATAGTAACCTTTCTACTCTAAAACATCCCATGAGTACAAAAGTTATAGTATAAAATCATGGTATATACCAGCTACACATTACTTCTCTCCTACTCCATTTAAAAAAAAATATTTATGGTGCTTTAGACTAAACTCGGGGCTTTGTACATGCAAGAGACACATACAACCTTTGAGCTACAATCTTTAGACTTTTTACTTTACCTTCACAAAGTTTCTTTTTTAGTCACCACTGTTCTTTAAAGCTTCTGACAAGATAATATGCCTAAATAGCTAGCTTAACACAGAAAAAAAAATCTATACCTTTTATTTAAATTTGTAGTATTATAATTTGACATAAGTTGTCTACTTTGCTTTTTGTTTGTGTGATACAAAGTCCTATCTACAAGAAACAGAGGGATAAAGAAGGAGCAGAGACTGAAGGAATGACAAGTCAATCATTGGGCCAACTTGAGATGTAACCGATGGGCAAGAACCATTCTGTGACACTATAATTCTTTGTTATGCTATAGACAGAAGACTAGCATAATGGTCCTCTGAGAGATGCAAAGACTCACAGACAAATAAAACACAGAACTCAGAAAATCTTGTGAAAGAGTTTGGGGAAGGATTAAGGAACCTTGAGGGGATAGGGACTCCAGAAGATCAACAGAGTCAACTAATCTGGACCCCAGAGGGCTTCCATAGATTGAACCACCGACCAAAGAGCATATAAGGGCTGGACATAGGCCTCCTGCATATATGTAGCAGAGGTGTAGCTTTGTCTTGATCAGGTTCTCCCAACAACTTGGGGCTTACCCTGACTCCGTTGCTTGCCTGTGGATCCTGTAACCCTAACTAGGCTTTCTTGGCTATCGTCAGTGGGAAAGGATATACCTAGTCCTGCAGTGACTTGAGGTACCAGGGTGGGTTGGTACTAATTGGGGACCTCACCCTTCTCAGAGGTGAAGGCTAAGAAGGATGAGGGTAGGAGCTGTGTGACGAAGGGCCTGGGAGGAGGGGGATTGTAAATGGGATTTAGAGCAAATAAATAAATAAATAAATAAATAAATAAATAAATAAATAAATAAATGGAAAAAAAAGAATTAGATTGGCATACCAGTTATCATTTCTCCTCCTCTATTATCTGGCTTAAGCAATAAAAACACATCCTTGGGCACAATGGCACAATCCACACAGGCCTGCACAATCTGCCGGAGAATGACATTCACAGGGCCTGGGCCGAAGTGGCTAGGTAGCTGCTGAACCTTCTGTGGATCCAGGTAGGGGCCACAATCTCCATGTTTATTTATATACACACAGACTTGAGAGAGAATGTATAAAAATAATTAGATGAGTTAAAGTTAATTTTGTGAAAATATTGCACAATTGCCATATCATACTCATGACATCATTTAAAGTAAACTTAAATATAGTTCAGATTAAAGACCATGTCTGCTACTGAACACATACAGATATATTAACATGTTTATGTAAAAGTACAGAACATGAAAATAGTAAAAAAGAAACCCTGTTTACCCAACATTTTAGAATACTATTCAAACTGATATAAAATTTATGATTGAGATGACTTGGGCATCATAAAATCATTTTTATTATTATAAGAAATGTTACAAAAATGAAAGTCTCACATCTTCAAGTTCTGATGTTTCCCCCAGGTCCTACTATAGAGTTCTACTCATCCTACTTCACTGAAAAAAAACTATATTCCCTTTAAAAACTGGTCAATCTTACTTATGACTATCTTGTAAATCACTAACAGAATATGCCAATTGCATTTTATAAAATAAATAACTTGAGGTATATATAATAGTAAATTCTAATGAACTGAATTTTAAATATCAAAATAAAAATGCTCTTCTTTATATGCCTAGTATTGTTGGGAAATTTTTAAACTTTTTCCTTTGTACAAAATTTTCTCATTTAAAATCATGGTATTAGTAAAGATATTTTCACCACAAAAATCAATTGCAAATCAATGTATACTAAAAAATGCAAGTTTATTTTTCTTAAAACAAGAACATTTTAGCATTATTAATTTATACTGAAAAATTCACTATGTTTAAATACTCAATCCAAGGTACTAATGTTACAGATAAATTCAGGAAGTAAAGCAAAAGAAGGATTTAAACATTCTGCCATCTGTCTACTACATTTGTCAAATACCCCCTAGAGGAAACCATTGGGACTATGATATTAGTATAAACATACTGAGAAAACTTATAGATGGGATGCAAGTATGACCATAAAATTCATGTATAACTTCATATACACGTTACAAACAAAGCCTGGAGGTTGTTTGAAACAACAATTTAGGGGCACTTGTGCTTTGATTACAACCCATCATATGAAGTCAGGTAGCTTTTACTCATGTCATTACTCAAAATGTTCAGATTTTAAATTCCTGGATTAAATAGGTCAACTTGTATCCATTAAAAATCAGAAATAATAAAAATGAGGTGTACAAATAAAGGCTTTGAAAAATTAATATCTTGAATAATAATTTCCTTTAAGTGAGAAAAAAAATTAAGAAGAAATATAAGAGTATGAGGGTGGTAATTAAGGATATAAAGAAGTAATAGGACATACTTTTTTTTAACTGTAAAGAGGATAGAAAGATGGTTCAAATTGTGAAGAGCACTGCCTGCTGTTTCCAGGGGTCCTGAGTTTGCTTCCTAGCATCCACATGATACCTTACAAGATAGCTTACAACTGTCTATTAGCTGCAGTCCCATGGGATCTGACATCCTCTTCTGGGAACTAGACACTCACATACATGGTGCAGAGTAACCACACAAGCAAAAAGCTCATACTTACAAAATAAAAATGAAAGGAAAATTAAAACAGGAAATATTTAAAAATGTATAAGAGATGATAAAAAGGATTTGCTTTGGTCTGTGCTCTTTCAAACATATATATATATATCACACATGTATACATATACACACAAGTTTGTTATATATTGTTATATATTTTATATATAACATATATATGTTTGTTATATATTGTGTTATAGATATGTGTTATATGCTATATATTGTTATATGTATATATATATATATATGTATGTATATAAAATCACCATGTCCTTTGACAGAAAAATTATTTTCAAAAGACAAAAACTGTGAAAAGAAAAAAGAATTTGATAATGACACATTCAAAATGTGAGATACTGATTTTCAGGTGACATGGATTTAAATAGATGGGTTTTTGCATAACATTAAGCTGAACTATCAACATAGCAAATATATAAATATTTTATATATTTCTAGGAGTTCAACAACACTGAAATTAATGGTGAATCAAATATGTAATTTTTATCATCTTTTTGAAAATACTGACTTACCTGTAGACATCACTATTTTAGATGGCTCCTCAGGAGTCTTTGATGAACTTTTCATCAGTGAACTTAAAGAAGCTGAAGATGTAGAAGAAACAACTGGAATACTTTTTTCCTGTTTAAAAAAAAAGGTATGAAGAATACAGTTATATACAGGTACATTTTAAATTTTAAGTTCAATTTTTCTTACCATTAAACTATTAATGTTACTGCTTTAGAACAACCTGGGTTAGATGGGCAGTGGTGCACACCTTTAATCCCAGCACTTGGGAGGCAGAGGCAGGTTGATTTCTGAGTTCCAGTCCAGCCTGGTCTACAGAATGAGTTCCAAGACAGCCAGGGCTATACAGAGAAACCCTGTCTCGAAAAACCAAAACAAAATACAACCAAAAAAAAGAACAAACTCGTTTTATGTTTTAACATAATATTTTTCATACACAAATATTTCATACTCATGTTAATATAATTTAAATGTTTTAAATAGAACTAACAGTATTTTAAAAAAGGATGATACTATTTTCTTCCATGTGGCAAGCATTCACTGAAACAAAGTATCCCAGAGATACTAGATGTGCAAGATAATATTGCTGAGATTTTTGTATTTATGTTTAGTATGCACATTTTATAGACAGTATATATTTGAATCCTTTAAAAATTCTCTTTTTAAAATCTCTGCATTTTAACCTAAGAATTTAATATATTAATGTTCAATATAACTATTTGGGTCTGAGTAAACTCTTTTATTACATGCCTTTTGATTAATTTTTTGTTGCTATTCTACTCATCCTATCTTTTGAGGGGTTATCTGAATAATCAAAATCCATTATATATACTTTGTATTTTTTACATTAGACTAGAGGTTCATTCATAACTTTCTATAGCTCACACATAAACATTCATACTGTACCATTTTACATAAAATGTTGTATCATATAGCCTTCACACTCAGGGTTTCATAAAGTAAGTAGTTTATGCATAATGATTGTAAATTTTTTCTTCAGTATTTTCTCACCCCAATCTAGCCCTCTCTTTTCCTCCTGACTAATTACACGTTTTAAAAAAAAATCTCAACTTAGTCTAGTTTTTTAAACTGTCTTAGTTTTTCACACTTGATTCTATTTTATTCTCCAAGACATTTTCTTTATTGTTGTATCACCAGTCATTATTAGTTAAGATTGTCTAGAGATAATTTTACTTCACATACTACTTCAGCTTGACCCCCAACTCCAGCTCCCCTCTCCATACTGTTTTAGTTCCTGCCTTGATTAGTTTTGATGATGCACTGTGGCACAGAAGTGTAAGTTCATCACAAGTTGCTTTTGTTTCATCAAAAAAGAAAACCTAACCGAGGAGCATTATGCATTTAATATCTGAAAAACAAAAACAAAAAAAGATGTACCAGAGGACCCAGCTATAGCACTTTTGGGTATATATCCAGAAGATGCTCCAATATGTAATAAGGACACATGCTCCACTATGTTCATAGCAGCCTTTTTATAATAGCCAGAAGCTGGAAAGAACCCAGATGTCCCTCAACAGAGGAATGGATACAGAAAATGTAATACATTTACACAATGGAATACTACTCAGCTATTAAAATCAATGATTTCATGAAATTCTTAGGCAAATGGATGGAACTGGAAAATATCATCCTGAGTGAGGTAACTCAACAACAAAAGAACACACATGGTATCCACTCACTGATAAGTGTATATTAGCCCAGAAGCTTGGAATATCGAAGATACAATTCACAGATCCCATGAAGCTCAAGAAGAAGGAAGACCAAAGTGTGGATACTTTGATCCTCCTTAGAAGGGGAAACAAAATACCAATAGGAGGAAATATAGAGACAAAAGTGTGGCAGAGACTAAATGAAAGGACCATCCAGAGACTGTCCCACCTGGGGTTCCAACCCATATAAAGCCACCAAACCCAGATACTATTGTGGATGCCAACAAGCACTTGCTGAGAGGAGCCTGATAAAGTTGTCTCTTGAGAGCTCTGCCAATATCTGACAAATACAGAGGTGGGTGCTCTCAGCCAACCCTTGGATTGAGCACAAAGTCCCCAAATGCAGGAGCTAGAGAAAGGACCCAAGGAGTTGAAGGAACAACAATATGAACCAACTAGTAACCTCAGAGCTCCCAGGGACTAAACTACCAACCAGAATACACATGGAGGGACCCATGGCTCCAGCTACATATGCAGCAGATGGTGGCCTAGTTGGCCATCAAAGGGAGGAGAGGCCTTTGGTCCTGAGACGGTTACATGCCCCAGTATAGGGGAATGCCAGGACAGGGAAGTGGGATTGGGTTGGTTGGTTAACAGGGGGGAGGAAGGGGATGGGATAGGGTGTTTTCAGAGGGGAAACCAGGAAAGGGCTAACATCTGAAATGTAAATAAAGAAAATATCCAATAAAAAAAGAAAAAAAACGAAAAAGACAAAAAACAGAAAACAAAAACACCAAAACAAACAAAAATACCTCAGCACAAGTCTTAGTAAAAGTGCAAAGCTGAATTTTAAGTCACTCTAATATGGAGACTTACAATACAAATTACCAAGAAATAGGACTAACCTTTTTTCCAGACTTTCCACCTCTTTTCTTTGGTAGGACAATTTTAATAGTAATACCCTTCTTGGTGGATGAAGTATCTTTAGTAGACTTAGTTTTTCCTGCTTTCTTGCTGGTCTTTGGTACTTTTTGCACAACACTTGTTTTTCGTGGAGACTTCCTTGAAGATTGAGCCCCTTTGGCGGTGGAAGATGTTTTCCCGGAGGGAGAAGACTTGGATTGTTCAGAGGAAGAGGGTGGTGTTTTCTCTGTACTACTCACACTAAGAGCTGAGAAAAGAGCTTAGCAACAAAAATTAAATATTGATAGCTGCCGTTAAAAGAAAAAAAGTTTTTTTTAACAGACTGACACAATGCATATCATCCACACTCTGTGTCAGGGACAATATTCAGTAGTATGTAAAAAGAAATTATGCATCTTTTAAAAAATACATTTCTTTTTGTTAAGAAAGAGAAAGAACTTGAGATTCTAAACAAATCAAGATAAAGACACTGAAAGAGACAACAGTAAGATCAAAATATAAGGTATGAAGTTTTAACAATAAATAAAATCATTAAAAAACATTTTAAACAAAAATGTGAGTTGAAATGAAAATGTAGGTGTAATAAGTCTTCATAATCAGGAAATAGTTTAATTCTCTAAAAAGATGAATTTATTAGAATAGCTAACAAATTTGATTTAGAACAGAGAACTTTTTATCAATTCATCACTGTGCTACATTTTGTATTTGTTTTCTTAAGACAAAAACACATTTCTAAAAACAATATGCTATTATTCAACAATGTGGAATCATCTTGAAAATCAATATAATAAAACAAAGCAAAACAATCACCTGGCATTGCTTCTTCATCTGCTAAAAATTGGGCTTGATCTTTCTGACGTTTGGTGACTCTTTTGCCCTTGGGTTTTTTCTCAGCTTTGTTGAGTTATGAAATAAAAAACAAAAATTATGTACATTTAAAGCTAGAACACATTATCTTCCACTATACAAGCTAAATAACAAAGCTTTAAAGGTAACATACTCTTGAAAGGACTCATGTGTAACAATGCACAGGATGATATGTCTAAGAATGCAGTAGCAGCATACAGACCTCAGCAATAACAAAAACCCTCTTTTCTTGGACAGAGTCCATCAACATGAGGGAAACTATGTCTGGTATTGAAAACCCAGTATAAAATTTTGTGTTAGGG